>NC_068357.1:36779350-37079350 GCF_020536995.1 Dreissena polymorpha
GTCGGAAATAATGCGGTTACCATCTCAAATAATGTAAAAGTCTATGTAAGAGTTATTAAAAAGACACGACACAAAATTAACTAGATATATATCACAAAACGCTGTTATGGTTTTATAAGATGTACATATCAAACATGAATTGGTATGGCTGTTTGAACCTATATTATACATTTGTTGATAAGCAATATTACACATGGTTATCATAAATATTTATTAATTGACATCACAAGCGGGCAGTTATTCATTTCCGAAGGGCAAATAAGATTAAACTTAACAAAATGGCGTCCAAATTCAGTCTTAGCCAACGGTGATCAAAATTAAGCCACAAATCAATGAAAACAATTATAACCAATAAAAATAAAACTTATCAAACAAATCGAAGAACCAATAAAAATGAAAATTATCACACAAATCGAAGAATTTAAAAATCTATTAAAACTCAAACTTAACAATCGATCGCTGACACTATTTGAGCTTTAAAATGGATCGTCAAAAAAAATTAAACAACTGGAAACGCTTACCTCAATTAAAACGTTAACTTCATAAGAACAAAAATATAACGATATGCATTTCAATTTTATGTTCATCCGTCCATTAATCTTAATTGAATTGAATTTAAACAACGCTATTAAAAAATCACGTTTGTTTCGAATGCTACCCACTCTTACCAACAGCACGATTTACACGATCAACACTGATCAGAGCGATTTATTTTATTCTTATTAAAGGGTCCGTCCAACGTTTTGGTAAATTGACAAAATTAAAAAAAGTTGTTTCAGATTTGCAAATTTTCGTTTTTGTTATGATTTTTTTTGAAGAAATAGTATTACTGACCATTTACCATGCTCTTAAATATCCATTATATGCATCTTTAGACGATTTGAAAACCTGAAAATTATAAAGCGTCGCGTGCGACGCGAAACGATTGAATAAATTGGAAAGTTCTGTTGTTGTCGTAGTATTTTGGAAAACTACGAGGATTGCTTATATAGGTAACAAATACATCCGCTCTAAGCATGAGCATGAATAGTCGAGTGGTCTAGGCGGGAGACTTTTTGATCCAGGACTCCAGGGGTCATTGATTCGAGCCCTGTTGAGGGTCACTTTTTTTCCTTTTTTTAAATTGTATTGTTTGTTTTTAACTGAAGATTTTTATGTCAAATGTTTAAATTTATCAATATAAAGCATTTAATGACATGCTTCAATAAATGCCAAAATCTGTTGAACGGCCCCTTTAATAGTTTCCATATATTGATGACAAACACACACTCGGAAATATTAGATTCTTTCCATGCTTTTACGGAAAGCTGTACGGAAATCTTGATCGGTAATACATTTAAGTCAAGGCACAAAATAGTAGGATGTGTTCTGTAAACGATATAACATATAATAGAACTGGGCCGGGCATCTATAACTGGCCCTAGCCGTACAGACGTCCGGCCCAGATCTGCCGAACGTAATTGTCTAAATAACTACCATAATCATAAATATAAAACAATACATTGATATGTAAAAAGCAGACACAATTTTTTAACACCGGTATAAAAAATATACACATGCGGTCTGTGTTAAACTTAGATATTCATAATATAGAGAAATGAACGTTTTTATTATATTTTTTTTATAAATAACATACCACATTTTCCTTGTGTTTTTCTTCAGATACTATGCATACAACTATAATACAACGTGGAAATGTATCAGCAAAAGCGAAATCTTATAATAGCATGCTGTTGTTTACATTTATGGTAAGGAACGATTTGTCTAACTTTATGACACACAACATATTACACACAAATACGTTACTTATACATAACAATAATGAAACTGGGGTCACATTTTTTTCCATAACACGTAGTGAAGATAAATATATAAATCATGAAACAATATGTTCTTATAGATTATTCAAATAGTGTACGCATTCTTTCATAGCCCGGCAAGCATTTTCCATCTCACATAATTGGGTGAAAACAGAATGTTACTTTCCTTATCTTCACACTAAAATATAAAACTAATTACAATGACCTGATTGCTTAACCCATTTATGCCTAGCGTCTAGAAAAAAATGCCTTGACAAACAGCGTAGACCCAGATGAGACGCCACATGATGCGGCGTCTCATCTGGGTCTGTGCTGTTTGCTTAAAGAAATTTCTGTAAGAAATATTCTAAATATAGAAATAAATATACTAGACATCCCTAATTTTGGCAATAAATTGATCCCATATAGAAGGATGGGAGAGCCCACTAGGCATAAATGGGTTAAACTTTCTGCGTTAGTTTCAGGTGAGAATTATTCGCTCATGATTTAATACTTATGTGTTACCAGCTATCATATTTCTCTTAATAGGCAAACAAGATGTGACATATATTTTAGACAAACTTAAAATATTGTACATTAATTGCAAGTAATTTGATATCTTATTAGCAAATAGTTCATTTAACCAATTGATTTGCAATTATTAAAAACAAGTTTTTAAAGTACCGGTACCCTTCCCACTTCTTAGAACTGGCAGTTTTATAAGCTGGACCTGTCTCTACTATCCTCATGGATTTTGTTCTACATAGAAAATCAGACATTTATTATTTTTGAGTACTAAAAATTCATGTTTAATACCGTATTATTTTAATAAATGTGTATTGAATACAAGTACCTTAGTAAACTTTAAACGCCTATGTTTAAACGTATTTGTTCCCTAAATCAAACATTACATACACTCACATTCCTCAGAAGGTATTTATGGACAGGCTTCAATTTCTTTGTTACGACTCCCATCACAATACAACATGTGCACCGAAAGTTAACGCAGGCTGTTGTTACTACAAAATATAGAACAGTTTAAGAGTTCTGTTTTAAAAATGACAACTATCCAACATGCATAGCTTTCCACATTTAAAAAAAAAATCAACTTAAGTTCAACAAATTGTTTCGGAACTGGTAGAAAACCGGAACTGGTTAATCATCTGTATATTAGTAATAGTGAACCCAATGATGTCTGAAATCAATGATTATTTTTTTGAAAAATACTTGATGTGAATATTATCACAATTCGTCTTTGGTTAATTATTTTGGAATTGCTTAAAGAACTTCTTAAATCAGTCACAGACTTATCGCATCCACGTGTCCGTTTGTCAATCACACCCTAGTTATCGTCAGTTGTCTACGCCCCACGCTGTCATTAACCCGGTTTCCATTTGCTGTAATTGACAGCCCAAATTGATCGGCCTCTTGCGACAGTCGTGTGTGAAGTATATTTGTGCGCAACGGTAATTGTTTCGATCGCGACGTGGTTCTTTCCGATACGTGAAAGCAATCTCGATGAAAACTAGGCATAATGCATGTGCGTAAAGTGTCGTCCCAGATAAGCCTGCGCAGTCCACACAGGCTAATCAGGGACGACACTTTCCGCCTAAATTGGATTTTTGCTAAGAAGAGACTTCATTTAAACGAAAAATGTCATAAAAGCGGAATGTGTCGTCACTGATTAGGCTGTGCGGACTGCACAGGCTAATCTGGGACGACACTTTACGCACATGCATTATTCCCAATTTTCTCAGAACACGACTCATTTTATACAGGGTTTTTGTGTTTCTGCTTTGTATGCAACGAAAGGAAACTTCTGGTCTATGTAGTGATCAAATCGTCTGTTCGTCTGTCTGTCCGTTGATTCCAATAAAGGCTCATCAACTGATACAACAAAATGCGAACAATTTTACTGTACTCGCAACGTGACTTTTTCGTCAGCATTTGCCTAGTTATAGCCTTAATGTTGAACGTGTGTTCGTTTCTATATATATCATATCATACAGTAAGCATAATGCGGATCTGTTTAAAATTTATAACCTATTAAAATACTTAAAATATCAGTGTTAAAACAAGGATTTAAATTATTCGGTCTGAGTGGAGAGCCTAATTCCTGCCGAGACACTTATAAGACGATATTCGTCTACTTACAAAGAGCATTCAAACATACTTACGTGCCCCTCCCCCCAAACTAAATTGTTAATCGTACTGCGCATGCTCAAAGCTCCTCTTTTCCGTTACAGGGCAATCGGATAGAGGACCTGTCTCTGTCAGACATCATCTTGGACCCGGATGGAAATATCACGTACTACTGGCTGGTATGTATGAGTATCAGCACCATCATCGCCTCCACCATTGTCGATGCCGTTACCATTATCATCATCATCATCGTCATTACCTTCGCCATTGGTAATGCCATTTACAGCATCATCTTTTTGCTCACAAATGCTGTAATCGTCGTCATCATCATCATCAGCAGCAGCACCATTAATATCATCATCATCATCATCATCATCATCATCATCATCATCATCATCATCACTATTATCATCATAATTATTATTTTCGCTATTCTTATCATATAATTCATTATTGTCATCACCGCCATCGTATCCATTGTCATTACCATGATCATAACAACATAACCATCATACGTTACACGACGTTTTCATCATCATCAGAAGCAGTAGCAGCATTATGATCGTAATCACTACTGCGAACATTGCCATACATTATAATAATCTTATTAATTTCGCACCATCAATTTCAGTCGACATTGTAATAATAATTTCCCCTTGTTACCACTTGTATCGCCTTTCATGCTGCTTAATGTTTGTATTCTATAACGGGTCGTATCTATTGTCCCTTTGGTACGTGCACTATAACATAATTTATTTGTCAATATTTTTCTGAAATTTGTTGGAATAAGGTTTAAACAGTTTACTTGTTTACAAAACACGCTCGACACGCAAACGATATCATGTTTTAAACATTTTGTTGCATGTTACCAACTTTGTACCAAAACAAACAAATCATTTCGTGCACCATCTTCTTGTCCACATAATCAATCCCGTACGATTCCCTCGAGTAATCATTAAACGACGTCTTACATATTTTATGTATTTCTGCACGCGATACGAAGTCCAGTTAGAGCAGATTTTGACCTAATCTATTTATAATAGGGACATTGGCTGACAGTAACCAGACTTTCCCTACGGACAACATCCAAGATTCATCACGCTATTATCAGTGGTTTACTGGCATAATTGATTATTTTTCATGTTGTGCGTTTCGATATTGGCAAATTGTTTATATTCTGTGAAACGTTTATATTAAATATTGTTGAACGTCACGCGCGCACATTCTGAGGGCCGATTATAAATAATCAGCCCTCGCTTGAGGGCCGATTATGTAAAATGACCCCGCAATAGTGATAATGGCATGAACAACTGTACACAATTGTTACTTAATATAGTAAGATATTTATTTTATATATAATCAGTTATTGCCTCGTAAATACGCTGTTACATAGCCTGGGTACGCTTTTGGTCATCAAGAACATGGCGGTCATCATTATATATAATAATTAGTAATTGCATCGTAAATGCGCTGCTTCAGAGCCTGGTCACTCTAGTGGTCATCTACAACATGGCGGTCATCGTCCTCCGACTGGCCTTTGAGGAAATGCGAGATCCGGTAAGACATTTTGTGCGTCTTGTGAACATTGTCATCTGACTTGACTAATTCTGTGTTGATCTGCTTACAAATTACATAGTTACCTTGTTTATTTCTGTGTTTTTATGGTTGAGGTATAAATAAATAAGTAGATAGTTTATGCTATAAAGAACACCTCTGCAGTCAATTTGTAGAACGGTGACGCATGTTCGGGGTAACAACTTTGTCTGGTATAGCTCCAGTTTTTTTTCACAGATTATGTGCTAACATACATTTCTAGTTTGTACTTAATGTTCTTAAATTGTCAAGTTTGCACTTATTCATTTTGCCTCGGTGAGTATTCTGCAATGTTCCGTCGTAACCCAACATGCGTTATGTTACTTCTTGAAGTTGATCGAGGAGTCGATGTTCAGCGTTCTGGATTCGCTGGGTGACGTCATTTACGTCCTCGACGTCATTGTCAATGTTCGCGTGTCATTCTACGAGGACGGATGTCTGGTAAGTTCATGTTAATGCTTATTATGATGTTTTTTCCGGATTGGCGATACAAAGGTTTCATCTGTTATGTTGTATGCACCGTGCGATTGTCGAACAAACACTTACCGAGGGTGTGACAGGATCACAAAATATGAAAATATTGCATATCAAAACCTTTATGTGATCACAAACCTGCGTGAAATGTTATATTGAATGATAAAAATATTAAAAATGTTATCATTGTTTTCAAGCTGTGAAGATATGAGTTAAAAAAAAACAAATGTTTCTTCATCTTACAACGCTGGTAACGTGTTTACAATTAAACATAATCTTCAACAAAGACTCGCAAAGGATGATATCGCCCTATCATGTTATCGTTTGTTTGTGCTGTGAATGAATGTAAATATATTAGTTTTAAATTATTTGTTGAATGCTTAATCATTTTACCATAAAATTAAATGAATAGTATTAAGGTATAAATGTTTTTAGAAAGTGTGTATGTATGTACTTTACGTTTAAAAATAAACAAATTTATTTCAGTTAATTGTAGGGTTAAAGAACCGGATGATCGCAAGCAATTTAATTTTAATTATATTTACATATGTTGGTTTTTGTATGTAGGTGCTAGATCCACACCGAATTATAGATCGCTATGTGCACAGCAGAAAGTTCGTGCGTGACGTTACTTCCGTTCAACCGCTCGGCACAGTTTTCGGCGCCATTAATTTCGTCTGCGGAATTGTTTACGCAGATTTGTCGTCTGTGATACCAAGTACGCATATCTTTTAATTAATGTTTGTTTAATTCGCGATTCCCATGCGAAAATGTAGTTTTGTTTCAACAGATGTGACTTTTTACTTGTTATTAACAGTAAGTTTAACTATGACAACAACTCGTGTTCAGAAATTTCATCAAAGACATGGCAAGCTTCATTATTTTATTAGTTGCATTTAAAATTAATATATACCAGATTCGGAGAATTCGAATATATACATTTCTTAATGTGAAAACTGTTTTACGAAACTCTTTCTAGAATCACTTATGAAACTATTAATTGTGCTTATAAATCTATTGTTGTTAATGTTCCTCTCCAGACAAGGTACAGATCCTGCTGGTACGATTACCGAGGCTTCTGAAATACTCCACCATGAGTCGGTACTTCGATCTCACGGATAGGTACGTGATACTCCACCATGAGTCGGTACTTTGATCTCACGGAGAGGTACGTGATACTCGATCATGAGTCGGTACTTCGATCTCACTGACAAGTACCTGATACTCCATCAGGTGTCGGTACTTAATCTCACATACAGGTACGAGATACTCCACCAGGAGTCGGTACTTCGATCTCACGGAGAGGTACGTGATACTCGACCATGAGTCGGTACTTCGATCTCACTGACAAGTACTTGATACTCCATCATGAGTCGGTACTTGATCTCGCGTACAGGTACGAGATACTCGACCATGAGTCGGTACTTCGATCTCACTGACAGGTACGTGATACTCCACCATGAGTCGGTACTTGATCTCACAGACTGATACGAGATACTCGACCATGAGTCGGTCCTTCGATCTCACGGACAGGAACGTGATACTCCACCATGAGTCGGTACGTAGATCTCACGGACAGGTTCGTGATTCTCCACCATGAGTCGGTACTTAGATCTCACTGAGAGGTACGTGATACTCGACCATGAGACGGTACTTCGATCTCACGGATAGGTACGTGTTCCTCGACCATAAGTCGGTACTTTGATCGCACGGACAGGTACGTGATACTCGACTATGAGTCGCTACTTCGATCTCACGGACAGGTACGTGATACTCCACCGTGAGTCGGTACTTCGATCTCACTGACAGGTACGTGATACTCGATCATGAGTCGGTACTTCGATCTCACTGACAGGTACGTAATAGTCCACAATGAGTCGGTACTTCGATCTCACGGACAGGTACGTGATACTCGACCATGAGTCGGTACTTCGATCTCACTGACAGGTACGTTATACTCCACCATAAGTCAGTACTTCAATGCAACTGACATGTTCGTGATACTCCACCATGAGTCGGTACTTCGATCTACCGGACAGGTACGTGATACTCCACCATGAGTCGGTACTTCGATTTCACGGACAGGTGCATGATACTCCACCATAACGGTACTTCGTACTCCGTGTTTCATTAATTACGCTTAATTTCATTTCATAAGTGAACAGCCATCCGTGTTTCGTAGTATGTCAACTGTATTATTTACAGTGTTTTGATGACTCAAAGGTCATACTTAATGTCAATTTAATATTACGTTTACACACGAACACAAAGGCGAAATGTAAAAATCAAAAACGCGTTTGTTCTCAGACTTCTACAAGTACATCTTAACGCGATAATTCGGAATTCCCGAAACCATGAGTTTTCCCATCATTTTACATCATAACAAATACAATTCTAAAAAACATATTTACTTTACTAAAACAAACGAATTGATTAAAAGAACTTTATTCGACGTGCATTTTAACATTTAAACACGCAAGTAACTGTTTCCTTTCATACAATCACTAGGATATAATACTAGTACTATAATTCCATCTAGAGAGCCAGCTCCCTTGCAACGGGGTTTTTGTCGTTGTCATAGTGATCCAACATCCGGTTAATCTTCTCCTCCAACAAGCCCATCCTAACAGCAAGGCGGCGACACTTGTGCGTCACTTCCTCCTGAATCAAATGGAAGGACATCGCGAGGAGCGCCATGCCGAACAGCAGATACAGCGTGCATGCAACCCTGAGCGCATCGCTGTCCAGCCGCCCCATCCCGGGAACGAAATCTCCGAGCCCGATGGTGGTCAGCGTGATGAAGCAAAAGTAGAAGCCCGTGAGGAAGTCCCAGCCCTCCCATCCCATAAAGAGAAAGGCGCCCAGGATGATGTAGCCTGTAACCAGCAGCAGACACATTGAGATCGGCACATGGTCACGTGTTGCCTTCAGACGCTGCTTTAGAATCCGCTCGTCGTCGTCAAAGTCGTTCAGGCACAACGAGCTCACTGTCGTCGCCGTCGACATAATGTCTGAAATGTTTTCCTTGTTCGAGTTATTGCCGGTAATGACGTCATCTGAGAGAACTTCAATGACGTCGTCTTCAGGAATTGCGTTTAAACCGCGGAAGGAGGAATTACTTTGGCAAGTTGCAGCTTTGTTTCCAGCCGCGAATCTGGACGGAGATTTCTTAACTTTTGCACCAGTTAGTACACTTTCAGAATATCTTCGTGTGACGTCATATGTCTGACACTCGACGGGTGACTTTGAGATATCCTCCGCAGAGATTGCGCTGCGAACAGCAACGTCGTTTATGAGGTCATTTTTTGCATCAACTGTTTCGCTGAGTTGTTTATTGGCTTTATCAGTAAATCTCAAAACTGACGTTACCAAAGCCTGGTTCCGTTTCGCCCACGCCTTTGCTTTCTTTGCCCATTCCTTCTTTTGAAGCCTCTTTATCAATCTTTGACGCAACCTACGTCGACGGAACCGGATATACTGATACGTCATATTTACGCATGCGCAACGATAGAAGACCCGAAAAACGTTGGCCATGACGTCACCTATGTTTCCAAGACACAACATGGCGAGCGGAATGCCCCCCAGTCCATAAAGAATTGTCAGCAGACGACCGGCAGTTGTCTTTGGGGTGATGTTCCCGTATCCTAAAAAGAATGTAGAAATTGGTGCGAGAAGCAACATAAAAAACCTGTTTAAGATTTGAAAAATGACGATTTAAACCGTATTGGATTCTAGAAAGAAAATAATTTCGTACAAACACTCTGAAATTCGAAATTTGTTTAACTATTGTTTTATTCATGGATAATTGTAATAGATACAAAATTAAAAAATAAATATGATCTTTGTCGGTAATTTAGATGATAAGTGTATTACTGACGTAACGTTAAAAATACGTTGTGAAGCTATAAAGTCTAAATGACACATTTATTATGCTTTAGATTCGATTTTCAAGGAATCAAATTCGTATACTGACGAAATAGTGTATTTTCATTCATTTTTCTGTTGTTTTAGGTTATATATTACTCTTATTATAGTTAGCAAATACATTAAGTGTATTTTAATACAAAAAGCTTTCAACAAGCACCATTTATGATGGATATGCATGTATTCTACATTCGTATACGTCGATTCTTTATTTATATATTTGTATAAAGCATATAAACAACAGATTACACATTGTGTCATTTTGCGCGGCGATTAAGTCCGCTTCTGTGAAATTGTCTTAGACAGAAGTTAACAGGCTTTAATGAGACAACTAAATGTAAATATATTGAAGGGCGCACTATGTAAACCAATGGAGAAGTACAGTTGCCTAGTAATGACACTGACCTATGGTGTTTATGACACTGACCTATGGTGGTGATAACGGTGACGGAGTAGAGAAGGGAGTTGGCGAACGACCACTGGTACTCATCGCCCTCGAAGCGTCCGTCCCAGTCTAGCGTCCGCGTGAGCCGGAACACTTCCTGTTCATAGTCCTGTGGACGATCATTGGAAAGCATAACACTGTACTGATTTATGTCACTCATAATTTATAATTGTTACGTAGTTTACATAATTTATTAGTTTAATACACTGGACGTGATGCTATATTTTTTAGTTCATTTCAATAAAAACTCAGAAAAAGAAATGTTTTCTGCCATATCCTTTACTAGTACCCATATTAAAGCTGATCTATATATATATAAGATAATGTAGATATATATATTGTGAATGAGAGAAATGAAATATTACTAATTGTAGATATATAACGTATTGTAGATATAAACAACTAAATGCATTTATAACTACTTCATGTTTCCTCTAGTTTAGATGAGTAAAACCTATGACAATGTCACCAGGACACAGTTGTTCCAAAGGTTAAGCACTAGGTTAAGCCAACCAGGGGTAATACATTTATACATAATCTACGCACATATATTTGAAAATCCGTCGTAAACTTATTTCAAGTCAGCTTCATCACAACCTGTAAACTAGGTCCAGCTAGAGTGTTTCGCCTTCATATTGAAGTTTATGCCAGTAATAAAAGAGAAATTTGTCTATAAAAAACATTATCAATTTAACTTATCGTTTAAATGTAAAAAAACTGTGTCCAGAATGCCCACCTTACCTTCAGCATGCGATTCACTCGCTCGTTCCATGTCGCCTTGTCGAGAACCATATGAGGCTCCGCCTCTTCATATAAATCAACGATTTTCTCGAGCGTCTCGTTCGTGACGTCCATTGCGCGTGCGCGCGTTCCCGCCTCCTGGGACAGCTCGATGCCCTTGAACATCCAGCCGCCCAAAATAGCGTACCCCACCACTGCGCATGTCAAACCCACGTGGGACACTAATAAACTCACAAAGTTCTTGAAACCCCTAATGAACGCTCGCCGGTATCGCTCCCATTTTGTTTCCGGCGTCGCCAGCAGGCGTTGGTGTGTAGGGAGTTCCACCACCGGAAGTTGTCGCTCCACGCGAACGATCTTCCGTTTCCATCTTTGAGATATGCCTTTCTTTGGTTTTGTCATACTCTCATGACGTTGTCTGCGAATGTATACATATTAACATTTACCAGGTGTGCAATATAAACAATATTAAGAGCTCACTTAGGAAAACACTACGATTAATGTGCTTTATATAACATTATTTGAATGGCGAAAGTGTTATTTTTCGTATTTTCACAATACACTTTTTTTATTTTAATAAACGAACCCGTGACGTTTAATTCCAATATAATTTGAATTTTAAAAAGCGAATAAATTTCAGTTTTCAACATGCATTCAATTCTGCTTGATTGTTTTTTTCTTCAAATATTTCCACTCAGGTCTTTGTTCTGCGGGCGAAATGCCCTAACATAATTCAATTTAACTTGTTAAGCATCGTATCTGCTTATTTCAGAATAGTCGCGAATGCATTTAAATGATATTGTTCGTATACACAGAATAAAATTGAACTCCAACGTCGATGTTGTTTAAAGCATTGGTAAGGCTACCAGGCGATTTTCATTCTAATGATATCTCCAAGACATTTTAAGTACATTAATAATAATTATCCGGTTTGAAACATAACACTTGGACTCTCCTTCACAGTGAATCTCCGTTATCCCTCGATTGTGGAATAAATCATATAAATATATCACAGTATCTCGGACACATGGCTGCTATCAAGTCTGGGTTATTGCGGCTCGTACCTGAAATATTGCATACTTTATTTGCACAGATGCTGCACATTGCGCAATATAAATCCATCTAAATACCATTATGCTGCGTTTATACTTGATTGGCCGGTTTTCACAGAGCTCCCAGATGAATTCTTAATATCCTAGTTGATACTTAAGTTGTAAAACATATTACATCAACGTTGCTTTGTACATCCTATCAGCTTTTGTTGTTTCTTATAAATAATATTCCACGTTCAATGGTTAAGCAATATGTATTTTAACAGGTCTTTTTAAATAAAAAATATTGTATTAATTATCAAATTTAAGATTTAAACAGTACTGTGAAATATTTTAGACGGCTTATAGAATATATTTATAAATGAATGATCGTTTTAACACATGTGTATTATTTTTGCAACATTTTATTCATAAACAGATTTTTACCACGATTTATTTACACATTGAGAAAAAAAGTAAAAATATATGTGAACGTGAAGGAAAGGTTGACGTGTTGTATGATTATAGAGTGTAATAAGAATCAACACGTGAAACTATATACATGTACATACACTGGATAGTACGTTGTTCGTTCTAATTATCACGTTTGATGTTTCTCCTGCGATGATCCATGTTTTGCCGTGCTTTTATCCGAAACACGAGAATGTTATGAGGTTGTAAGTCTACATTCTGAATCTCATGAGTACCGGCTGAACTTGAATGAGATTGTTCCAAGTGCATCTAAATGTATGACGTATGTTTCGTGGAATCAGGAAAGTGTTCTAACAGACGTCTTCCGTCTAGATTTCATAATCAAGTACTACTGATTTTTTTCGCCATATGTCAGGCGGTGTCATGGAGCGCAAAGAAAAAGGGTAAGTTTTTCCTTTCAAAGTGGTACGTCTAGTCAATAATATTGGCCATTCATTGAATAATGTTGGCAGGTGGTCATATTTTTAATACCTCTTCCGCAACATAAGTTTGCGGTAACGTTCGTCCGTCCGTATCTCTGTCTTCCTGTCTGCGCACGATAGTCATTCAAATATCCCTTTAAAGGAACCTCCGTCCGTTTGTCTGTCTGGTCGTCAAACTTGTCCGACGGAAGAATCCTGCAATTTTCAATGTTATATTCAAAGTTGCATGAATAGTTCCATATAATTTAAAATTCTGCATCTGCAATTCTTATTTTCCTACGTAACACATTGCTAAATGTATCCCTTATTTTTAACTTAAAATTTCGTTAACACGAGTATGGCCACAATGTACTAAAATTCCGATCCTAATATAATTGTTTGTAAAACTTTCAAGTTTGGTTAACAATAATATCAACATTTTGCGCGTAGAACCATTTTCTGAAAGAGCAGTCTTCATTGAACCAGTTTGACAAATAAAGAAGTGCATCGTGTGATAGGTCAAGAACGAACTCTTCACTTTTCAAAAATCACTTTTTCAACATTTATCTACTTTCCAGTTGAGTGTACCGGTAACCCACATTCGCGAAAGTGTTCTACTGTTGTATCCGATTTTAAAACATGACAGTGATTTCAAAATAAACATCGATGCATTCCCTGCATACGTATTGAAAAAGTAATATCCTAACGAGTGTTTAAAAGGAAAACATGGCTTAACAGTAAATCAAGATGACTCTTGAAGATAGTTGGCATCCACTTGCTCAAATAGTTATTATACTGAATCTCTTTATTACAACTTGCAACTTATTATGTCGTACGGCTTTGGTGTATTGGTAATTTATGTTGCTGCGCTGTGTTGTTTTAAGCAAGTGGTATTTTAGAAATGCATGAATGCTGTTTAATACAAGACACTGTATGCGTATTAGGTATTACAATTTTAGATATATGTTGTGATTTGTATAATAGGTACGTGACGTCAGTGACTGGTGACTGCCTAGAAAAAATAGTTCTCATTCAAATGGACCAAAAACAAAAACCTTTTAAGATTTTTTTTAAATATCATTATGTATCGCTCACTAAACAACTTTTTGTCGTTCTGATACATGCTTTTAAACAAACCTACCTATTACCCTCATTTTTTAAATTTTAACACTTCAGAACTCTCAACCGTTATATATTTGCATATAAACAAGGGTAAACAAAAATCATTTATTGATTTAAGTGTGCTAATGATACCTGATGATGTGTTTAGCAAAGTTTTCTTGACACGGTAAACCTGTAAGTTAGCGGCACGGAAATAGTCTGCGTCTTACGCGCGACGTATTTTTTTATATACAAGTCTTTATTTTATCGTGGCGTTCCCTTCGTTTTTTTGGCGCAGCTTTGTCCGCTCTAAAGACAATCTATTCAATTATTTTCGAGTTTCTGCGCAGAAAAATCTGCAAAAGTATGAGAATAGACTCTTTCTTTTGCTTCACTGGTTGTTATACGATACCAGAGAACTACATATGCATACGTTTAATAAATATACAGTTTGGTTTGCAAAAGGTTGGTTCTTAAAGAGATCAAATGGGCGCACACAATTAGAGCCTCGGTCTGTGCAAACAGGGTTATGCATGTGCGCACTGCACAGGCTAATATGAGGCGATGCTTTACGCTCATGCATTAATTTCCTAGAACGAGACTCAATATTGTTGAATGGTTTTTGGAATAAAAATTGCATTAATTTTTTCATCGAAAATACAAAAACAAACGAGTAAAAGAAACCCTATTATTATTTAAAGTAATGTTTTTGATTTCTCCATACAAACTTAATGCTTGTTTATCCGATAACTGTGCTGTTGTTTTTTTGCTAATGTAAACCGTATTTTTGCGCGTTTAAGTAGTTATAAAATCTCCGCCGTAAAGAAGGTATAGTGTAAATCCGGCTTTTGTATTAAAATTCAATTATCTTTTACAGTCGGACTAGGAACCCTAACCTGCTTCGCGCTTTCAAACTGTCCTTGAACCTGTGGGTGGTGATCCACTGGGTGGGGTGCGCTTACTACCTGGTCAGCGAGTACGAGGGACTGGGGGTCAACAGCTGGGTCTACCCTAGCGGCCCGGAATACGCCAGCTTCACCAGGTAACATTTCCGCTCGGGACTTCAGGGCAACGTCGCATGCATTTGCAGACTACGAGAAGACTCTTTAATAGCTGTCCGAGGCAACTTTTTGTAATATAAATACGGCACTTGATATACAGCTTTAAATTAACTTGTTAGTGCATAATTTGGGAATACATAAATGCCGTTTATTGTTTCCATTATACATCTTTTATGTATAAACAATTCATTAAAATGTTAAAAATATAAACAAGGAGTTTTTTATATTTTGAAGAAAATCTTCAATTTTGCATACATTTCTGACCGTCTTAGCGACTATCATCATTTATTGTCACGATTGAGTTTATTAAAAAGAAATAACAATTCATCTTGGCTATTGTCTGTATAATGCGTCTGCGCTGTCGTTGCTTCTTAAGGAAATACATCCGAGTAATGTACTGGTCGCTGATGACTCTCACCACCATCGGGGAGCGGCCGCCACCGGAAACAGACCTGGTACGTAGGGCAATCTTAGTATTCGTAAAGGAGAGAAACTAACCTGGTACGTAGAATCGTCTAAGCATTCCTAAAGGGGCCATGTTCGTTCTTGCATGCAACTGAAATTGCGGAAGAAGTAAATCCAGTTTAATCAAATTCACATTCCTTTTCACTGTGTTTTCCGTTTTGGCCACCCACACAGTTCACACCTAAACATTGACAAATGACATGCTGTATTTCACATGTGTTTGAAAATATACCCTACAAAGTCCCGAAACGTTATTTTTACACTTGTATATTTCAGGAGTTCGTCTTCACCGGCCTTACGTTCCTCATCGGCGTTTTCGTTTTCGCCGCCGTCGTCGGTAACGTCGGTGACGTCATCAGCAACATGAACGCTGCAAGAACCGAGTTTCAATCGCGGTATGTTTTCTAATTGCGTGTACGTCCGTTTGCCGCAAAAATGAATTGAGTCAGAAAGTATATATCTGACATGATTATTTAAGATTAAGATCCTCGTGGGTGACATTAATATGCAAGAGCTTGTACTTCAATCAGAGTTCAACGGTTGGTTGGTCGCTATAAAAATGATAATAACTCTCAATTACTCGGAATCTCCATACGTGCGGATTTTTACGTTAATGGCTATGTGAGCAGCAGCCTCTTCACAAGTTGAACATCTTATGAATGTTGTTTTTTTTACATTTCATTTGGTTTTCTAGCTAATCTCTCCATCTCCTCGATGTAACATAGATATTCTCGTCTGCTTTCTAGATCCACTATTCCTCTTTCTACATTTATAAATCAATGCAGTTATGTTCGTCTGTTGGCAGTATGGACCAGATCAAGTCGTACCTGCAGCACCGCCAGGTGGACGAGAAACTGCAGAACCGCGTGAAGAGATGGGCAGACTACACGTGGAACAGGTAACCAAAGATTTCAACATTAAGAGGTAAACAGATTTATAAAAAATCAATTTGTTCAACGTCTCTGAAACAAACACATAACTACCTTGTCAACATTCTACTTTGTTGCACAACACACAACAAAATGTTCAAATATTAACCCGATTCATTATCAATTTTTACAATATAAATTATTTTGTCAACCGGGAGTAATAAAAAGAAATATGATTCATATACATAATCAAAGTGATTATATCAGTTTTATGTGCCAAAACCCCCGATATCCGAAATTCCGGTTAGCGCAGTGGTTGTTACACGCGCTTCTCACCTACGCTACCTGGGTTCACACCCCATTCACAGAAGCATGTGGGCGTGGTTGGTGGTAAGGTGGGGTTTCCTCTGGGTACTCCGGCGCCCCCAACACACAATAACAACAACAACAACAATATTGAAAATATTTCCGTTAGAACTAAATATTTGAATATTGCAGCTTTAATTCAAAATCCAACTTTCGTGAGTTTAGTACGTAAATAAGGTAGGAGTGTGGTAGGAGTGCGGGAACACACTCAGGTCTGCACAAAATGCAGCTTCAGGCGCGGTGGGACCTCATGAACTTCGAAGTATACACTAATGTTAATACACATAAAAGTATATAGTAGCATAGGCTGATCAGTGACGAACCATTCCGCTTCCAAGATTTTTTTCTATTAAGTTTAGGAAGTGTCTTTTAAACGAAAATCAAATTTAAGCGGAAAATGTCGTCCTTGATTAGCCGGTGCAAACTGCATTAAACCCTCATTTCCCAGAATGATGCTCATATACAAATTTATCATTTTGCTGTAGTAAAATCGATCGTGTAACAATCCGTCGTATGACATTTATATTTATCGTATCGCACTCATAAAACGTTCTTTAATACAACCGGTATTTTTAGAACGCTGTGTTTTTTTTTTCAACGTGACTTTACACCAAAACAAACCAGTGCTAAACTGGGAAACCAATGTTTTGGGGCATTATTGTAATATGTTCACGGTGTTTATAACATGCTGCATGACGATGTAAAGACATTATAAAAGAATAGACTTTTAAATAAGAATTGTACAGAGAAAAAGTTCATCATGCTGGGCATAAAATATATCACAATGGCCTCTTTATACCATTCTGAATGACTGTTTTAACTGTAAACCCCCTCTTATTGCAGAACTCAGTCTATCGACGAGCCATCCCTACTGCAGATGCTTCCGGACCGCCTGCGTACCGAGATCGCAATCAACGTGCACCTAGAGACGCTCAAAAAGGTTAGTAGTAGTAGCGGCAATTATTGTGGCGGTAATGATGATGATGGTGCTGATGTCAGTGATGATTATAATTAGATGACTGCCATGACGATAGTTATCACGGCGATGATGATCGGGATGTTTTTTTCTCGTGGTTGTGTTGGCGTAGGTAGTGGAGTTGTCGGTTCCACCTGAGATTATGATAATGATAAACAATATTTTCAATATTTTTACCGTTATAAAATTAGATAAAAATTATATTGTATACTATCAATGAACTGTAACAAATCATACATATATTGATTTGTGTGCACGATACTCATCTATACCTGATCCGTTGTTTCAGGTGAAGATTTTCGAGGAGTGCGAGGAGGGGCTGCTACGGGAGCTGGTGCTTAAACTACGCCCCCAGGTCTACTCCCCGGGGGACTATATATGCCGCTTGGGTGAGATCGGCAAGGAGATGTACATCGTCAACCACGGCAAGGTCGAGGTAGGCGGGGCTAGTGATTTGTGGGGCGTTGTTAGGTCGAGATAGATGGGTCGAGTGCACAATCGGACGGCAAGGTCGAACAAGACGGGGCTAATGCAAATTGGGCGTAGTAAGATTGAGCTAGACGAGGCTGGTACAGAGTGGGACGTAGTAAGGTCAAGATAGATTGGACTTGTTCCTAATGAGGCGTGTCAAGGTGGAGATAGACGGGGCTAGCGCATAATGGTGCGTATTAAGGTCGAGATATATAGGGCTAGCGCATAGTTGGACGTGTTAAGGTCGAGCTAGTCGTGACATGTGCATAGTGAGAAGTTGTAAGATCGAACTGAACGGGGCTAGTGCATAGAAGGGGTGGTAAAAGATCTCTTAAAAATTAAAAGATAATTTTACTGCCGAAGATCCGCTGATATTGCTGATGGCCGCATTATAGCTGCGTCCAAACGAAAACTGAATGAACACCGGAACTACGCATATATACTAATTCGTTCCGTTTATATTTGCAAAAGGTCAACTTAAACATCTGTGAGCGTTGCCTACAACAATACGTTAGATATCAACTATTGTAATTGCCAGATTCTGGTTCCGAGCAACGTTACCGGGAAGCGTACCTACCTAACGACGCTCACTTCTGGTTCGTACTTCGGCGAGATCAGTCTGCTTAAAATAGACGAGGGACAAAACAGGTACGAATTCTTATGGCTGAACAATATCAAGAAAACATGTGTTTTATCCTCACGCTCCGAATTGGAGCGGGGGGGATTATGTGGTTATCTCCGCCGTCTGTCCGTCCAGGCCACTATCTCCCCCTACACTATTAGCACTAGAACATTGAAGCTTACACAAATGGTAGCTATGAGCATATGTGCGACAATGCACTATTTGGAATTTTGATCTGACCCCTGGGTCCAAAGTTGCGGCGTGGGGATACGCGTCGGCCGCGGCCGCGCCATTTTTATTACTTTTTTTGTCATTTTTTATGAAATGCTCTCTTTTGCAAAAGTTCTTTTAAATAAAGAGCGATGGATCGAATTCATCACTTCCAATGGTCATACCCATCACAAAATTGCTACTTAAATGGGCTATTTAACATTCATTTTCCTAATAATTTAAATTGGTGATCAGTAATCGCACTGCACCAGAGAATTAATAGTTAGCAGTGAAACTCTGCACTCTAGTTTGAAACCAAGGTCTGTGATCAACTCACCAGTGCGTTTTTACCAAGTGCGTCACCTAATTAACGCGCTAGCGCAGCTTTTTTGTGTCACCGAAAATCGCCCACACTGGGTTGACGCAATTCGTCGCTATGGGTCAGAAATGTGAAAGGTAAAGCGTAATCGTATTTTGCCCTTGCGTGGAAGCATGTGTTTTAACATATAAGATTGAATATTGTTCTTCAACGTGAACTAATTTGCTTGAATGTACTGAATTATAAAACATTAAAAAACTTCGATACGAACAGTGCTTGTTCCGTCGCGTCATGGGAAGCTTTGCACCTGAAAACAATGTAAAGGTAATGTCTGGATTTGCTTCCTCACCGACTGGCTGTTGCCCAGCAATATGCGCTCACTTTTGCTTGTTTTTACACTATTTCTTTTCCTTCTATAACGATCAGACAAAACAAGAATCATTTAATTAAGATAACGTCACATTTCCAATATGCATGACCCAGTCTGCACCTAACTAATTATGTCCAGTGCATCATTCTGAATGGGTCAATGAACATGAATGTTAAGCTCTGACGCGTTATAATTAAACTTTGAGGACTATATCCACAGATGTTAAATAGCCATGATTCAGATCGACGAAGATTGAACTGCCGATAGCATGATTATGAACATTATTTCAAATGTAACATGATTTGATAAATAACTTTGCAAATGACATCAGACCTATGTTTAACAAAGCTATGTTCAGATTCGTGATTTCTGTTTTAGTTGTTAATTAGAAACTTGACACTGCTAACTTTATTTTTCGTATATTATTTGAAGAGCATGGTGTATTATTTCATAATAATCAAAATTAGTTTTTTAATTCACTTTAAAATTGTATTATTGAATTTATAAAAAAGTATATTTCTGTGAATGTGCGTGGTTTATTAGTCACTAAAACGCTAAAACTGGCGGTTTGTCAATGTGAAAATACTCTTATTTTTTGTATATGGAATTTAATGCTTTAAACCGAAAACAATTACACATATTCATGTTGCTTGAAATGAAAGCCGTCTTTGTCAAACCGCCTTTCCTTTCCAGACGCACGGCGGACGTGCGGGCGGTCGGATACTCGGAGCTCCTGAGACTCTCCCGACGGGACCTCATGTCGGTAAGTCTTCCTGTACAGTTTGAGCGTGCGCAGCAGCAGGTAGACACTTCCGTTTTTATTTTTTAATGCGCGTATAAAATATGCGTCTTCCAGTCATACATGTCAGTAAAGACGTAATGACCATGATAGTTTTAAGTCATTTTCAGGAATATTCCTCTCATCGGAGGATATGGCGTATTCACATTTGTTGATGTTGTACATGCTTTTGCTACATATTAATCGCGCTGAATTGTAGCTCCCACGTGTAACTTCCATTATACATGCGAGATTAGGTCGCTTTTGAAAGACAGGATCAATTCAAAACGGTAACCAAAGACCATCATAACATCATTTTTTATAGCTTTTCTAGTGACAAATCATACTTTAATTATAGAATGTCGACGCATTTAATATGTAGACAATATGTAGACACTGTATTGCATTTAATCAAATAATATTTAAATGACCTTTGATTTGTATATGTCCTTTTCAAGAAAAAAGAAATGAAACAAAACCTCCTAGGAAACAGTTTGCACACGTAGAAGTCGCATCGTTGTTAACGAATAAGTCGCATCGTTTTACACGTATGTGTGTATTTACACGTTTAAGTCGCAGTGGTGTATACATGAAAGTCGCATCGTTACACACGAATAAGTTGAATAATTGCAGACATGTACATATTTACACCGTCTTGTACTAAGGACTACTTAAAAGCATTTTATACTTAAAATTAGTTGATTTTCGATCAAAATGTGTGCCTCAGTTTAGCTTTCTTATACACACCGGCATATACTAGTGCTTCGTATATCTGTTATAATGTTATATTTACGAACTAATGAATAATGTCTTTGTTATAAAGTTTAGAAAGCCGTTTAATCAGGCGTGTTTGCAATGAGTCTACGACAAATATTATGTATACGCTATTATAAAGTGAAATGCCGGCTGATAGTTTTCCAAGTAATTTGCGTTCAACTACTTGCTTCGCATTTTATATTATCGAGCATTTTGTTTTGGTTGGATATATTGACATGCGGTTAAAGGCACACCAATACAATATAAAGGATGTTTAAGTCATATCTTTAATTGTTAAATGCTTACGTCAGACGTGTATAATTGGTAGTAATCTGCAAAAATATCAATAGCTGAATGTTAAGGAACGAAAACAATATCTTAATTTAATATTATAAATATATAAAAGCAAACAATGTCTCTTATAGAAAAAAATACAATTTGAGTCTTATGAACATGCGCCGGTGAAGCCAATTCAAATCTCTTTACCTACTACCAGGCCCTGGTGGAATATCCGAACGCCAAGCAAATCCTGGAGAAGCAAGCGAAAGAAAGGTACAGTGTGTTGATCAGGGCTTTGTTTAATTAAGGTACGAACGTTCTGTTTATCAGGGCATGTTTTAAACAATGTTTCAATAAAAGTACGGATAGTGTGTGTATTTCGGATTTTGTTTTAATACAAATCAGATCTAGAAGTGTTTTTTGGGGGGGGGGGGCAAATATGCTTAAACCCATAGAATTTCTGGGTCAGGATCTTTACCATTTGTCATTTGTTTATATGTTTGAGTGATGGCATTTTATAAAACTATATATCGGAACGGGAAAGTAGTCCGCTTGGTACTTTTGTGCATTTTCTTCCTGCAGAGCTATTGTCCTTTCTGAGCAAATAATGGCATTTCTAGCTTGAGTCTCGCGTAACTCAAAAAGAATTGCTGCTACACCAATGGGACATCATCAACATATTTACCAGATTGTGAACTGCCTCAAATTTGGTTATATGTTTTGAATTACATAGAAATTACTCGGTACAAAGCTGTGTAAACCCATCTTAAATTTGCGTTTAATTAAGGATCGAAAAGACAAAAGAAATCCGTCGGCCAAGTTCCGATACAGCGTCCCAGGCTTCCGGTGACATTTTCTCCTCGCCGTCGGAAAGCAAGAAGGACATGCTACTCAATGTCATTAAGTCCGAAAACTTCAAGAGACTCCTCGCCACACGACGTAAGTTATGCCGTTATCCCGTTATATGTATGATACTTAATGGTTAATACAACTGTAATAACGTATCGCAATTTTGTCATATTTGTGATCATTGGATATTACTATTGCAACTTTTACTTAGAGAAACAATAACATCGTCTTTGTAGTCAATAGTGATCAATACAACTTTAAGGAACGCGATAACGTCAAATGTGTGGCCATGTACTGTTAATAAAACTACCTAAGTAGTACCAATTTCATGTATGTGATCACAAATGGCCACAATCTATCAATGTTTATTAGTAGATCTTTGCTAATTGTGAATACAAATAACTAACACAAGTACGTCATAATTGTTGTCTATAAATGTAATTGTTGGTTTATAGAGTGACATTTAATTCTTCCTTCGTTGTCTTATTGTAAGGATTGTTTGCTGTGTTGACCTATTTAAAACAATCCATGTTATTATAACGTGCACAAAAATGTATTTTTTTACGTATCTTGATCCTTATTAAAATGTTTACAAATAACTTTTGCTCAAATATGCTGTCCATACACTAGTATTTTGAATTATATTTCTAGAATATACAACAAACCCCGTTACATGAACAATTCAAAGAAATCGAAGTATTATTTGTCGTATGTATACAAGTGGCAAGTGCCTTCACCAGATGTTAAGTCTGATGGTTGTTATTCTGTTTGTTTGCAGAAGTCGAGATGGGAGAGATGAGGTCCGTGTTGAACGAACTCAGGCACTTCGACAGCCAGGTTAGGTCAAACTGCGCCAAAAATTCGGCGCCAATTGAACAATACATCATTTTTATTAATCTTTGGTTATCAGTTGCTAAACAACGATTTGGAGTTATGATGCGTGGCACATAATCTATAAGGGGGTTAGCCTGAGTTGTTGAATTGCCGCGCATCAAAACAAGAAATAATTGTTTATAGCAGATCAGTAACTATTAGGGCGGAAATTGCTTCGTTTCTGACATACTTCGATGCAAGAAATTTATATCAAATAATATCAAAATGACGATAATATTATGCTGTGCTCAGGTTCTGAATTTCTTTCTGCGTAATGTCGAGTAGTTTTACAAGTTTACTGCTGTTCATTGATTATATTTCGATCAGCGATTGTTTATAATGATACATCTTGCACTTGCTTTGAACATCAGTTTGTATTATCGTTTGGTTAATGTATTGTTATTTTGACTGAATATGATGTTTAACTAGTTCGCTCAGAAGATAAAAAAATGTCTAAAGAAAATAAACAACTCACCAATCGAGTGGCCAAATGTTACCTATATGGCTTGTCAGTCATTGCCGGCCGTTGTGTATGTGTACGACGTAATTATTTAATTTAATATCAGTCAGATGATGATGCTAACATTGTTTATGTTTTAAGTCGACGAAGCAGAAGATAGCTGATCTGCAGTCTAAGGTAAATATACTTGTCGAGAAACAAAGGGAGTTAAATACATCTGTCGAGAATCAAAGGGGGGTAAATATACCTGACGAGAAACAAATGTTGATCAATTAAATCAGGTAAATAAAACTGTCGAGTAACAACGGGGGTAAAAACGCCTGTCGAGAAACAGAGGGAGGGAAATACAATTGTCTAGAAATAAAGGGAGGTACATACCATTATTGATAAATAAAGAGAGGTAAAACAATTGTCGAGCAACAACGGGAGATATATACAGCTACCGAGAAACAAAGTGAGGTACATACACTAGTCAAGTAACAAAGGGGTGTAAATAAAATTGTTTGGAACAAAGTGATAGTAATGCAACCATCAAGAAACAAATGGACGTAAATACAACTGTCAACACAGTGACGCTATCTGAGGTTAATACAACTGTCGTGAAAAGGGAGATTAATACAGTAGTCGAGAAACAAAGGGGCAACTTCAGACATACAGCTTCGCTTACATTTTTTTTCTTATCTACAACCCTCTTAGCTCATTTATGAACTGTGTTATTTGGTACAGCCTGATTGAAAACGATAACACATAGTAAAAAGTGAAAAAAAAATCATGAATGTATTTTTTGTTTAAGGCATCGCAGTCGTATTCGTCGCTATGTGTTTCTTTATAAAATACCTTTTTGCACTAGAAATCAGAAAAAAAGTTGTTTGAACAAACGTTTGCTGTTCCTTCAGAACCAGGAGCTTTCCGACCAGATAAAGTGTCGGGACAAGGAAATACTTCTACTGAGGTACAGAGTCGAACGCCTGAAATCCAAGGACCGCGCCTTTCGCGTCATCAACAAAAACTCTCCGAAATCCGCCAGGCGGCAGTCCGACGGAAACGGGGAATGCGCATGCGTCGATAACTCTTATCACACCTCTAAGATACACACGGTTGATCCTGAAGTGTACGAGGGGTGTCTGGTGTCTCAGTCATTGGAAAAGCTATGTAGGTCGGAGTCACACGGCAGATGGGATGCGAACAACGAAACATTAAATGAACATTCCAAGCACAATTCACTCACACAAGAACTCCGACGTAAACCTACTCTGAAGAACAAAATCTTACGTCATTCCATATCTGAACCAAAAATAATTACGAAAAATAATTCAAAGTCATCACAGAACTCCCCGACCGGATCTCGCCGCTCGAAAATCCACAAAACCTTGCAAAGTCATTCAAATCAAAATGGCGCTGGGAAAGCAGAGTCCGCCAAGTCCCACAGAAACGAGCCACCCAAGCGCCTGGTGACCCGGAGCAACAGCGTAATGAACGACAGTGCTCAGGACCTCCGTGTCATAGAGAAGCTTCTCGAGATGGACTCATATCTTTCCGACAGTTCCGGTTTCACCTCGGACACTTCCGATGACGAGCATAGCGACTTCTACTTCGACGTACATTTCTAAGAGACCTTGCCTTATCCGACGCGTTTGACGTAATTAAAGAAATGGGTATTGCTGTTAAAATATAATGACGAAAGAATTTGGGCTAAGTACACTCCGCCAGTGTGAAATAGATCTGATCGTAGTGAAACACCTGATTAGTCATTACAAAAAACACCAAATTTATTACTAAGAGCAACCAAGAGTTGAAGATTTCTATCGGAGTACGCGTACCTGAAACCAGTGTCAATACAAACAATAAGTTGCGTTTGTATACGCCTTAAGTATATTAGTATTTAAATATAATAAAATATTTCAAATGTAATATACGAACAGAAACATTTATTTGCGTCATTTGGTTCCTAGCATCTGTATGTTTCTTTGTGACGATGGCACTCTTGATGAATGCTAGCCCACTCGAGGCGTTCTAGCATTCCTATTGTTAGGTCATCAGATTCAAGTGCGTTCATAAGTATATTTAAATATGTTTAGATCCATAGTATATTTTCAGACGTTGCCGCTTTAATTATTGTATTATGTTGTTTTGTTGTTGCCAATGTCTTTCATAATATATTTCTGTTGTCACTCGACCTCTTTGATGAATCTTTTGAGTATTAATCGACATTATGGAATATTGTTTACGCGTACAACGTTTTGTGCAAATGTGTTGAATGCTTTAAAGTCAGTAACAGTGCATGTGGACTTCCGTATTAGTATGCCGTCAATAGAGTTTTAGCAAACATTCCAATATTTAAATTAATTGTTATAGTTTAGAAAAATAATCAAAAGTATTGTTAATTAAAATCTATTGTTACTCCTGTTTTTACAATCAACTCGTTCCAAGCTAGTCATCTTTTGAAAATTATTAATCCTAATTCAAATCGAACAACAAATGTGTCCGTATGAAACAGGATGCCACAACATTCCTGTTGCCTGAAAACTCAACTCATATAGGAAATAACTCAACCAAAAAAGGAATTGCGCAAGTTCACACACTAGTACATATATTTGTACAGTTTAAAAGTTTAGGCCCTCTATTAGCAATACCTTTCGGGTTATTCGCTTTGTTTTGTGTTAAATAGGGGACCTAAATTGTATTCGTTTAAATCCAAGGACACAATGTTTTCCAATACAAAATGAAACTGTATGCCAAGAAGTTTGAAATTATCCCCCAAACCTATTTCAATTTCATTTAGATCGACGAGTGCTATATTAAAAGACCATATCATTATAAAATGGGTGTTGTCAATACAATATTTTAAACCAGAATATTGGGAAAATTGATTATTACTTAACAGTACCCCCACTTTCCTCTCGCAAAAATGTTGTGTCATCTGCGAACTGTGTAAATTTCTATTGTATGCCATTGAAAAAATACATTTGATGTTCTTGATTTTTGTGTTATTTGTATACATAACATTTCAGCACATGCATTAATAAATACGGGCTGATGGTTTCCCCCTGTCTACAACCATGGCGTGCATTTAACAAATCGGACAGAAAACCAATCGTTGCACAGCAGTAACAGTATTATGAAAAACAATTTGTATCCAGTTGATACACTTGGGACGAACATGTAAAGACATTAAAATAAAATTCTAAGATTGAGTATCAAATCTGTTTTAAAGTCAATACACGTATTCCGAATGTACAATCTCTGATATGAGTAAAGAAGTCATTCGTAACCAAGAAATGACTAACCAAAATCTTGTTGCAAAAGATTTGCTCTAAACCAAGAGAATTGTTTTCGATTCCAATCTGAACGGATCGTGTATTTTTTCTCAGCAATACAATATGTTAAAGTGTTTCCTGCTTTTAGATTATTGTGATTTTATTTGTAATTGCAAAAATCAAGATTTGATTTAAAACTAGTTTAAAATCACCACACCATATAAATGATTCGTTCCAAATGTTTTCATTTAAAAATGTGTTGGTAGAGAGCGGCGCTTTCATTATAAATATGGCCAATACACATTAATAAGAGTAAAATGTTTTCAAAGTGTGTTTAGATTTAAATTCATATAGTAATCATTCTCATATGTTACAGCTTTGTTGACCTTCACATCTAATCCTTTTGAAATAAAATTATCCGATCCTCGAGAATTTAATTTGAAAAACTGAAAAGGGCCTCTGCATTCCATGTCTGAAATGAAGTGCAAATCTTGCAAACAAAATATATGTGCGTAAGTTTCCTTTTTAAAAAAATAAAAAAAATATCTTATCTCTTCTGGATGTCATTTAAGCCTCTTAGTATGAGATAATATTTTACTTATTCATACCGGCTAATGCTACACAGTTAATCAAGTATTACAAGAAAACTGTAAACAACAACAATGTAGCTATTCAAATATGCTCAAGTTCACAAAACCTAACCTATCTTAACATACAGCATGGTTAACATAAAAGAAAAAACAAACAAAAAATCTAAATGGCGGGAAATGTGAGGAATAAAACATACACACAGTGTACACACAGTGCAAGATATTAAAATTGCCCTTAATATACGACATTAATATTTGGTTTCTCAGATTTTACAAATTCATTTAAAAAATAACATGTTTATTCATAATAAGGCTGACTCTGTAAATATGTATTTTTAAGTGTTAGTAATAAAGCATACTTTGTCAGTGATACATGAATTCTATATAAATATTAAGATAATGTTTCATTTAAAGGAAATGTAAACAATACAATTTATTTTGCTGATATGTCGGATTCTGTTAAACAAGTATTGATAGAACACAATACAATGTAAGCTATGTAAACATAAAAAATAAACATGAAAACAATACATTTGCGTTTGCTGAAATGCCGGATTCTGTTTAACAAGTATTTATAAAACAAACAATATCAATGTAAGTTGTGTATTTATAAAAAACTATAAACACGGTTTCATTCGTTTAAGTGTGGAATTTGAGCACAGTGCTCTATTTAGGAAAAATTGTACCTAAAAAATCGCTTTTGTGTCACAAATGAAATCAATGCTTATGTACTAAAAAACAACAGCAACAAAGAAACAGGTATAACATAATACTAAGGTATAAATACAAAAACCATACAAGAGTAGCAATTTGAGAAGACATACAAACAATTTTATAGATTTAGATTTATATAAACACGTGTAACGAAATGACAAGATAATTTTAACAAGGAAGCATGGCAAACACATTCAGCTTTGGGTTTTCTGTATGTCTGTCTGACAATCAATTCATTTATTTATCCGTTATTTGAATGTCCGTTCAAAAAGAGCATTATATATTATCATTAAACGTGTTATACATATAAGCTATATGTTTTCTGCGCTCTATCTGTCAATATACCGTCCTCTATTCATCTATCTATATTTCTGTTTGTCTGCTAAACTAAAATATTGTTATAAATCGAACAGTATGTAAAATGGTATGATGCAACTTGGTATAGACATTCAGCTGTATGTATATCGGTCCATTTCTTCCTGGTCGTCAGTCCGCCTGTTTGTAAGTCCGCACGAACAGAACAAAAGATAATTATATATTGTAACTGCATCCTGCAATTTCTCAGAAGGGGTTTTAACAAAAATTGTCGTATATTATAAATGGTCAAGTTCGAATTATGCAAGACCTTCCGGTTTTACCGGTTATCAAATGTCGAGTCTGGCAAATGTGAAAATATAACAACTTAATATTGAAATAACTTACACACTACACATAATTGATATTTACTGCCTGTCTGTGTGTCTGTCTTTCTGTCTATCCGTCTTTCCGTCCGTCCGACCGCCCGTCCGTCCGTCCGGCCGTCTTTCTGTCTGTCTGTCTGTCTGTCTCTAATGTGAGAAGTGAATTTTATAATACACACACATACAAGTAGAAAGAAAATGAAAACAGAAACAAGGAAGACACGTTTAGCTGTGAAGGATGGAAAAAAAGCATGTAGCCTATTATTGCCGCTAGATTCTGTTTGTTCATCAGAGAAATCTGTGTCATTTCGAGATTTATACCTCATAAAAATAATCGGAATACTTATGATTGTATTGCTTCGGAATCCGTCAGTTGCTTGGATCGTAACATTTGTATTATTACAGGACATCTTTTCGATAAGTAATGTCCAATGTGTCCCTCTGCCAATGAAATTGTATTGACCGATGAATCCTTGGTCATGCAGCATGCAATGAGGTGTCATTGATGTGTAAGTGTTACACGCACCTACATCTGTACCTCCAACACTTACAGTGTAGTCCATGTTTGCCTTCAAAGGTAAAGGGATTGTGATTTGCGCCCCAAGTTTGCATTGTATCGCTTCATTATGTATCGGGTTTCCACAAGCAAAATACGCACTCAAAGCAAGAAATACACGCAACACACATTTCAAGATAAGCTTGACACTTACTGCTTTTTCTCTCCATTTCACATATAGTGCACACAATTTGGAATTGTAAATGGTAAATGCGTTTATCATCTGATTATGATACTAGACTCATCTTCAATCGACTCTGACATTTACCCCCGATCACTGGGATATAAGTCGTCCGTTTACATTCGGCGCAGTATGCAGCCACGGCACATTGGCTTTTTTCTCTCACGGGTACCCATTTATGGTCCTGGGTGGAGAGGAGCAAGCGTGGGATTAATTTTTTGCTCAGGAAAATTCTGTGGTCTGAGCGGGATTTGAACCAGGGACCTTTCGGTTCCTAGACCAGCATACTACCACTAGACCACTGTCCAATAGGAACTGCAGTTTGCTGGTGGCTTTTACTGTTATTGCAAAACCATAGTGGCTACACGATTACGGGTCCTTATTCTCATGTAGGTACTTGTACTCTCAGGTAGATTATAACTTCCTGAAAGCGATTAAAATGTTTGCATAATGGTTGACCAAAACTGAAAACCGTGATCAAATTCATGCGTCTCTGTAAATGTGCCTTCCAGACTAAATGTTAATTTAAACAAGAAATATCTTTAAAAAAGATATACGGCGTTGATTGTGGTTGCAGTTAATGAAAGGTTAAGACTTCAATGAATGAGATCAAAGATAGCGAATGTCTTTTTCTGTGCAGTTCTTAGCTGCAGCAAACGCAGTACGGGATGATACGCGGAGTTTTCGCGGCTTATTTTACATTATAACATATTGCTGGTCATAAACGTATAGATACAAAACAGAAAACCAAAAGAAGAATGGAAGTGAAATTAAAACATATGAGTCAACCGGCCACACGCGAAGTATCCGTATATATTTTAAATATTTATACGCTCGTTCTTCGAACAAACCTGTTTTAGTGGTTTGTCTGGCGTTGCTATTTGATTCGATTTTTAACAGTATCGAGAATCATTGCGCTCATGCTTAATTCATTAGTCAATATGATGGCATAATTCTTGTTAAATTAATTAAAAATAATATTTATCATGGTATTGTTGTAAAACACATTAAGAATCTATTATTGACATACCATATGATATCGCTGGATATCTTCATTTAACATCTGTCTGGTCTAAAGAAAATTCCAGTTCACCTAGTTCACGCTATAGCGTCTTTATTATGTAACGATTATTTTCCTGGCCGCGAACTCCGATCAGCACATAGGGTAGAGACGCAGCGATGACCTGTATGTAAACTCTTACATTCACACACAGTGGCCGCAAATTGACCCGATATACCTCGCGAGTTAAAATGCAATGCATTAAAGTGAGTCTTCGCTTCCACTGCTCTCTATACTTTAACATGTTAACATGTTGACAGGAATATGGAAGTTAGTACTAAATATGAGAAAATAGCCTTTAAGAGCAAACGTTCTCGCGCTGAAAATCTTCTGAAAATAAAAGGTGGACGCACAAACTGTATTGACGTCGAGATTGAGTGTAAATCTATCTATTAAGCCTTTTTATTAGATATAAAATCGTTTCATGCTGAACACGCAGTAAAACAGTGTTACAAAGACGCGGACATGTTTCCAATGTTCTGGTCGTATTCTCAAATCAGCCAATGCAGTAAATGAAGTGTATTCATCTGTACTTGGCCGCGGGAAGTTTTATTTGAATTCTATTGGACGCTAACAAAGGTCAGGCTAAGGTGAAAAGCTGGCTTAATGCAGCACGCCGAAAAATCAATCTGGATGCTGTTAGTGATCTGAATAAGCTTAAAACTCGTTGTTGCAGATAGAAACTTTCAGAAATCCAGTACACAGCCTTCTAACATTAAATTGCAAACGTCCAGTGCGACACCAGAACGTGGGAAAAACAGAACTTTATGGATATAGTTATTGATGCACAACTAGATATTAATTGTTATATACGTTGAAATATTATGCAATATAGAGTAGTTACTGCAATATCATTGTTTTTCCTGAAAGATGTTGAACTTTGCATGATCTTATATTTCTTCAAATGATTGTCGTATGTTAAATATTTATCAATATCAAAAAAGATTGCGAAGCCTTAATTGTTCACCTTAGGGGATGTTTTGATGCTCTCAAAACGCACTTTCTTCCGATACCTCATTAACATGGTAACAAAAATGCACAAAATCAGCGTTATAGGGATTTCGTAAGCTCTCTATGGAAGAAGATAGGACTCATATGAATGCTTATTATAGTCAGTATTATTAATGCAATACATAAATCATTTATTATTTGACGCACTGGACTTTATCATGATGTATTAATAATTAATGTATATTTAAGTATGTTAATGACGAATTGACATATATTATACTGAAACGAATGCTCTGCTTCTACTACGTTTTCCACAATTAATATCTTACTTTACATGCAATGCAGCTTGATTTTTAAAATCACCTAACAACTTTATGATTATGTTTCATTCTAACTCAAATTTGTTAAAAATGTCATAATGTGAAAGGCAATTAGTCGTGTTTATGTCAAAAACGAATATATAATCAGTCCACACTCATATAATGTATTTTTTTACCATGCCGGTTAAAAATCAGGAAAACGTGCGATTTTAAAACAAGATAGGACGGATTTTCAAATGCACTACTTTCTGTTCGTTTTATAACATGGTAAATTATCTTATCTTAACCTTGTTTGTTATTTTATTAAATAAACATCGTGATACCGTAGCCTAATCAGTTTTCCGCTGTATCTGTAAATAAACTTGAAGAACATGGAATCCCAAATAATTGTTTCCGGGATCCCAAATAATTGTTTCCGTAACTTGTACATGAATTCTACGTATTATAAGTAGGGATGGCAAACCTGATCAAATCCGTAACAGGTTAACCTGTTTCAATATTCGAGCGGTTAACCGGTTAACCGACTGTCTTTGTACCACATAAATAAATATTTAAAAAAACACCCGGAAAACGTATATAAACAATTTTTTTACGTGCTTGTCGGTGAACTGTGATATTTCTTTGTTGTAATATTAGCTTCATGTCATTTACAGGTTACATTACACTAAATCATTGTGTATCCCTCCGTGGTCCATTCGAAAGTAGTGCCTATTTCTAAAGGGTTCCTGTTCTCTTCTTGAATATAAGCCATTTAACAATGTGAGACATGTCTTTTGTGGTTATTTGTAATATCCTGTATGTGTCTTGAGTACTTTGATGCCTTGGATTGGAAGCTAACTTAAAAGATGAACTTTTGAGGGTGTGTTTTCTATTGTGTGGGGCTTTTGTCGAAATTAGGATTCCGAAACGCGTTTTTCTACGGTGGGTTCATTCGACAGCGATTTACTTTCTTAGAAGTTGCGAGACGGTATGTTTTTGATTGCAATTATTGGAAGATGACAGATCCATCTTTTAAATGATACCAGGTTCGGAAAAATTGATACGTCGGAAAGGCAAGAAAAATGCTGTTAAAGTTGTCAGTTTTATAATGGGACCCTATGGGAATCGGAATTAGTGTAATATAACCTTTAAAAAGCACATTTACTGCAATGTCAAGGTCACATGGATTCGTCTGCAAGCGAGACAAGTAGAAATGAATTTTAATGAATGTTTTGATGATTTGGGTGCTAAAATAGATGAGAGATGTCAATATTTTGGTCCAAATGGATGTTTTTGGTGGTTTTGGACTCTTCTGGATGGGTGGGGGACCTGGTATGGACAAGTAAGGGTAACATTTCCAACAAATCTTAAATGTAAATATTATTATGTCCCTAGATTGAAGTTTCAGGTGGAGAGCAAGATGAAAAATATGCCAAATTACATGCATGCAGCCCATCTATGCCATTTTTCTCTTTGTGTGTAGGCCTGACCGTTTGTCCTTGAGCCGTAGATGGTCAACAATCCGCTAGCTGTCTTGCTCTGACTGGTGCACTGGACATGATTTCAATGTGAGTCATCATACTGATTGTTTAATTAACACATGAATTTCAGTTTGTTCGTTAAAGTACTAACTTAGCTGTGTATTTACAGTGGACGTAGTGGTGCGCAGCAGGTGGTAGACTAGGTATTTCCATAAATACACTATGTTTACATAATTGCTTCCAGTGGAGCAACATAGCTGATGAGTTAATAGCACTAGTTCTTCAGACAAATAACTTTATTTTCAACCTATAAAGCATATTTAGCTGTAGGTGGGGCCATTTAGCTGTAAGATCTGGCTTTTGTTCTGTTAAGCCCTTAGAGTAATGAATTTCAGAGTGAAGACCATAGCGCCTTTTCCTAGTCAAGTATCGGGCAGCTGTATGTCTTTTCAGAAATGCACATGTCTTCTTAAGCATGTCATTGTGTTTGCTTTTAATAAGATAGGCAATAAACTCATAACCTTTAGACAATGAGCATCTGTAAATTCAGATTTCACTATTTCAGAGTTAGCCAGACCATGATTGAGCTTAAGGATTGTGCTGCGGATGCAGCCTGTGCAGTTCCGGGAGAAAGTCACTGTCTTGGGCAATGCGGTCTGGTATCAGGTAAGCACTATTGAAAGCCTCACACTTTTGGGGGGTCTGAAGCCTTGTGCTGTCAATGCGCTCTGGTTCAAGTACAATCAGAATGCATTTTCAAAGCAGTACTTCATCAGATATGGTTATCTCAAGCTTACAGTTCGCGGGCAGATATGACTTCGATTTGTTCTTGCTAGCAGAACCCCTACAGGCCAAACTATGCGTTAAGCATTATTTTACACAGCAACCCTTGCAGACAGAAAAACAATACTTACAATTACTTCTGGCATTTAATTTCTTATTTCCTTTATATCTCTTTTGTCTGTTTGTTTGCCCTTTTTAACTCTGACATGCCATCTTGCTCACATTGATGGAGCATACCTGTTTTTGTTTAGAGCCAAGTCCCCAGCTGCTCGAGTTTGCCGTGTCGATAATGAGAAAGCCATGGCATGATGTCTCCTCTATGTGTTTCCTTATCTCAGTGTTGAACATAATTGCCAGTTTCAGGGGCCTAAACATTTTATTTTATTAAAGGTCTGGATGATCATTGCCTGACTGCGGGTTTGTGTACACCTCAATCCGACTCTGTGTCCTGAACAGAGGCCGCAGTGGTGCAGCGCTTGTGGACGTTCCATCAACATCCTGAAAGGTCAACACTACACCAAGCTGGGAAAATTGATCCTGATAGTCATCCCCAGGTAGTGGAATGAATGTACACTGAACTACAGAGGAATCACACCCAAATGACTTTCCTGCCACGACATTAGTGTGGCCACTCGCGTAGGAATTCCTTAGCAAACGTGCTCTTTTGCATGGTGACTGTGGGCATTTTTGCAAAACTTACGCTTTCAACACTGGATTTTAAAGAGAATACTTAATCAAATGTCGCTAACAGGACTTATTTATATGAGAGAGACTATCTGGATGCGCATTAAGTGTCACTTTGTGTCGTAAGCTGTTGAAGGAGCGCTTTGCGCCTTTTTAAGTGTTAATTTTGGGTAGCCGGCTTGTATCAGCTTGAAAGCTGCAAATTATGCCTCTCATCATAATAGCATTAATTTTTGTAATTGCAATGTGTATGTTTAGATTGTAAGTGAAGCTTTTAATAATAATTTTCTTAAAAAACATGATTTTATATGCTGTCAGTGAGTTTTTTATTGAAAAAAATGCTTAAAATTAAAAAAGTCTCCTATTTCATCAAGACAAGTACACTGATTCACAATCAATACATTTATTTGGGCCTTTTGCTGATATATTGGTGAATTTCGCATGCAATGATACCAGTTTTTGCCATAAAAGTTACGCGTAACAATAATTGGAGACACAAAATCAGCTGTCGTCACTTAGACTAAAAATCATGCATTCCGACTTGACTGCGGCCAATTTAGTCACCGCTTTAAATGGCCATTTTAAGGCCTTTACCCCCATCCGAATGCACTGAAATTGCATATTCATTGTGGAAATAGTTGAAATCTCATGTGGAGAAAGTTTGAAAAAGATGGGACAAAGTTGAGTTCCCTTAAAGGTTACATTACACTAAATCATTGTGTATCCCTCCGTGGTCCATTCGAAAGTAGTGCCTATTTCTAAAGGGTTCCTTTTCTCTTCTTGAATATAAGCCATTTAACAATGTGAGACATGTCTTTTGTGGTTATTTGTAATATCCTGTATGTGTCTTGAGTACTTTGATGCCTTGGATTGGAAGCTAACTTAAAAGATGAACTTTTGAGGGTGTGTTTTCTATTGTGTGGGGCTTTTGTCGAAATTAGGATTCCGAAACGCATTTTTCTACGGTGGGTTCATTCGACAGCGATTAACTTTCTTAGAAGTTGCGAGACGGTATGTTTTTGATTGCAATTATTGGAAGATGACAGATCCATCTTTAAAATGATACCAGGTTCGGAAAAATTGATACGTCGGAAAGGCAAGAAAAATGCTGTTAAAGTTGTCAGTTTTATAATGGGACCCTATGGGAATCGGAATTAGTGTAATATAACCTACACACAATTATTGTTCTACATCTTGATCAATAAAAGCTAGTGCAGAATTTGAATTATACTGTGTTTTATTAACACCCATTATCCTTTATGAATTACTTGCATTAATAGTTTGCTGTTTATAACAATTGTCAATTAGCGTAAATTTAATTTGCAACGGGCAAAGTGGTTTTCAAACCTCTGTTGTTAAGGCCTGTTATATCAATGTCCTTATTAGGGCGTTAAAGTTTGCAATAGATGTTAAAACAACAGTGATCGGGTGTGATCACGGTGTCCAGCTTCAATGATTTTATCAAGCAATGGTAGTCAACGCAATGGCATACTTCACGGGACTTGCAAAAAAAAACGACACCAAAAAACAACAACAACAAACAAACAAAACAAAATTTGCATGTCATTTTTTTTTTTTTAATTTTTCACTCCTTTGATTGATGGAGATTTTTGGATGTACCCCCATGCAACGAAATTGTCGTTGGGCATAGTATGCATGTAGCTGATTTCTTGTCAGCAGCCTGTTTGAACAACTTCCAAGCATCCGATCATGGTAAGAAGCATGATTGTAGATTGTCGCTTAACTTTTTAAATACATGATATCTAAACAAGTTGGACCGAATTTATACTGGATATTCACGTTGAATTAATATTTATAACAAAAATGTGCTAATTGACAAGCCTAATTGATCGGTTTATAATTTAAATTTAACAATATGTGAATAATTGAAACACAATAGAATGTAAAGTGCTTAACAAACACACTGCAAAGGAAGTGCGAATTGCTCGCGTGCCTGCTCATTAATCCGCTGCACCCGATAGTTTACAACGCTAATCGCTATTGATCCACAGGGGGCATTGCAGGGTGGTAATTGCCGATAATTTGCGATAAGATAAGCGCATTAGCCAATACAGTGAAATGAAGTAAAACAAAACTAACGATGTGAGCATTTATTGCGTTCAACCAAAAATTGTGTTTTCTGCGAGAGTAACCGATTATTTATTTAGTAATCGGTTAACCTTCTAAAGTATGGTGTACGAACTGGTCCAAAACTATTCTAAACTGTCCGGGACGGTTTATAAACCATCCGGGACGGTTCGTAAACCGTCCCGGACAGTTTATTAAACTGTATCGGACAGTTACATACCTTTGAACCGCTCGTGCGTCTGTAAACTGTACCGGGCGATTTATTTAATGGTTTAACAATCTGTCCGATACAGTTTAGGAAACCGTCCGGGACGGTTTCCTGGCGTAAATTATAGTACGGCATAGGTTTTGAATTATTGTACGGCATAGGTTTTGAAAGTCAATCAACCAATTAGAATCTGACATAATTAAGGATTACAACACTTTGTTGATATATCATTTAAAAGAACAAATAATTTCAAACCAATTTAAAGTGCAAATAACAAGTATAGAAGAAAATCATTAATTGCTTTTGTTGTCATTGATAGAATTTCAAAACAAACAAAACAGAATGATGAAAATTAATTTCTGTTAGGTCCAGTTTATTTTTATCACAATGTTAAAAATTTCAATTATAAAAAATCAGTATTTCTTTAATTAATTCAGAAAATTTTCAATCTCCGGCTTTGCTTGCTGTATTCTTGTCAATTGTTACTTGAAAAAGTATTATCCTTTTGAAAAAAACCTATTGTCCATCAATAATACCGTATCGGACAGTTTAAACCGTCCCGGACGGTTTATGCGCACGAAAGGTCCAAAACTTTCCTAAACCGTCCCGGACGGTTTGTAAACTGTCCGGGATGGTTTACAAACTGTCCGGGACGGTTTATAAACCTTCCCGGACGGTTTAGAATAGTTTTGGACCAGTTCTTACACCATACTAAAGAAACAGTTAACCGATTAACCGTTGCCATCCCTAATTATAAGCATTCATTATAAAAAAAAATAAACAGTTGTAAAACAAGTTTTCAAAAATTAATTCATTTATTAATATAAATTTGAAACGGTCTACTCACTGTTGGTTACAAATTTATTCCGTTTTTAAAAGACATGCGTCTATCAATCTACAAGTCAATAACCCTAAATCTCATACGCGAAAACAATTATTTGGGATCCCGGAAACAATTATTTGGGATCCCATGTTTTTCAAGTTTATTTACAGATACAGCGGAAAACTGATTAGGCTACGGTATCACGATGTTTTTGAAAGTGATATTGTGGGCATCTTACAGTTTATAGGTGTCTATCGCAACCGTTGTTTATTTTTGGTGTTTTCACTTCATATACACTTATATTTGTTAATGCAGCATCAACATACTTTAACAATATCCGGGAAAGAGAAAAATAATGCATTTGAATATCAACCGTACTTTCGTTTGACTATTGATCATGCATGTACGATGTGAACCTAAATTTAGTTTTAATGCAGATTCGTTCATACGACACAAATATACTATTTTGTTTTACGGATCATTTCGGCTTAGAGGACTGGGTGAGTCATGTTAAATATCGAATATAAAATATATTTTTATAAACAACTGGTAGCAAGATGAGTTGCAGATAATTGGTCAGTAACTACATTTTAACTAATTCTTTTGGCCTGTTAATTCTTTTCAGCTCAATTCAACAATTCACAAATGCCCATAATATCACTTTAAACAAATAATGAAAAAAGCGCCTTTTAAGGTCTTGAACTCAATACAGAATTCAAATATTTGTTATACATGTTTATTTTACTTTAAATGTTTAATATTATAAGACTGAATAAAATACACACTGACGTGAAACTTGTTACCGCGTGGTTTATTTTTCATACCAGCGAAATCTACAATCGATTAATAATTTTAACAAGAGTTGTGAACAGAAAAGGGTTTAATTCATTCATTCATTCACTCATTCATTCATTTATGAAAATATTGCAAGACATGTACATTTCCAGAAAGGCAATTCATTTCTGCGTTGAATAAGGCATTTGATCATGGAAATCGCTGCATAATTGATGAAGTAATGGCTGTGCACAGCGATGCACCCTGTTTTCGGGTGATTTTGAGTTGAATAGCTTGTACCCGGGTTCCACGCCAGGTATGCGGATACTTTGTTAACAGACGGCACTTCGATAGCAGAGAACAACAAGACTATTGCCAAGCAATATATGTCCCCTACCGGCTCCACCATTGTCAGATTTTTTTCTTTTATATGTTGCCATAGCAACCAGAATTCTTGACGTAGAAACAAAATGAAGAGACGTGCATAATCTCCATATTGCCATCTGACCTTGTTTCAAGTTTCATGAATAAAATGAAGAATTTTTAAAGTTATTGCAGAATCCAGAAAAGTGTGACAGACAGACAGACAGACACACAGAGCGCAAACCATAAGTCCTCTCCGGTGAAACCGGTAGGGGACAACAAAAGCCACGTGCGAGAGGAGAGTTCTTCAGCTTTTTTGCATGTATGTTTTGTTCCTTCGGTTTTCAGACACGGGACATTTTTTGGTCGATTAATGGTATAGTACTTCGTATTGCGAAGACAGACATTCGCAGAAAAACGGTTTATTATATTTAAATAAACGATAAAATTCATTCGATAATCAGCATGAATTGGATGATCAGTACATATTTCAACAAAATACAAATACTTGGAAAGAAACCAAGAACGTGATTACTTTTCGATATAAAAATTCAATATATATCCATTTATGTTACAATAGGTTACATTTTAGTTTACTTGCGTATTTGAGAAAAATTCAAATGTTTAAAGAGTCGGATGCCAAATTTTCATGGACACTTCTTAAACCGATCATCTCAAAATGGCACTTCTATTCCCGATTAGTCGACACTTTTAACCAGATATAACGCACTATTTTTTGTGAATCATAAATGCAGAATTTGCTGTGGAATACTTTTAAAGTAAGCAGGCAATGAATAAAAATATATGAACTGAAGAAAAACGAATCACCGAAACATTATCTTATCCTATGGGAATATGATTATGATTTTGTATAAATGTGAAAGATAAATGTGAAACTAATTCGACATGTCTGATGAGTACAGCGTATATGACCATATATTTTCCAGTTTTGGAGTCATCCAACCACCGGATCTTCACATATTCCACGAGCTTTAACAATTTTAGTTAACGTTCCGAAACTGTTGATCTAAATCATGTATAATAATGTCTTAATAAAGGTACTAAGGTCATTTACTTATATATTAGATAGCATGTCATGAAACATTACGCTGCTTAAACTGCTATGTAAATATAAATATCAGCAGCGATTCAGGTCCGAAAATCTTTTTAATTCAACCAATACGCCGGGTATGCGGATACTTTGATAACAGATGGCACTTCGATACCAGATAACAACAAAAGCCACGCGCGAGAGTTGAGTTCTTCAGCTTTTTTGCATTTATGTTCTGTTCATTTGGTTTTCAGACACGTAACATTGTTTGGTCGATTAATGGTATAGTACATCGTATTGCGGAGCAAGAAAGTTGTGGGAAAAAAAACAGTGATTTATAAAAAAGAGATAAAATTTCATCGATATTATACATCGTCATGAATTCGATGATCAGTACGTATTTCAACAATATAAAAATACTTGGTAATAAATCAAGAACGTGCCAACTTATCGAAATAAAAGATCAATATGTCCATTAATGTTACAACATGTTAAATTTTAGTTGAAAAGCGTATTTTAGGAAATTCAAATGTTTTAAATGTCGGATGTCAAATTTTCATGGATACTTCTTTTACCGATCATCTCAAAGACAATGGCACTTCGATTCCAGATAACTCGACACTTTTTACCAGATATAACACACTCTATTTAGTGAATCAGAAATGCAGAATTCGCTTTGAAATACTGCTATAGTAAGCAGGCAATAAAAAAAAATGTATGCACTGACATAAATTAAAAACGAATTACCGAAACATGTTCTTATCCCTTTGGAATATGATAATAAAACGGAAAGGAAAGTGTAAAGCTCAATATAATGAGAGTTTTCTAATCTCTTTTAAATTTTGTGGCTACTCATTAGTATCGTCTTCGTGATGCGATTCTAATGAGCACCAATGACAAAGGATTTTATGAGGTGTATTGGTCGCTTGAAGACCCCTTGCTTCCCTTATCTAGAGTCCTGCTATAAGTTCAATTGAAACAGTCGTGTTAATCCACATGATCCGTTGTATTTTCAATTCTCTTAATCTCAATTTACCATTTAAAAGCAAGTTATTTATTTAGACAATCATTTTCGGTCGTCACTTGAAATATATTACTTCAATAAATAAGCATTAAAATCTTATTTAAAATTTGCGCTTATAATATTAATGACATAAATTAAAAGAACAGTCAAACCTGAGAACAGCGGTCAGTCATGGGAAATGACCAAAGTGACCGCTGTCCACAGGTGACCGTTTTTTGTTCCGAACACAATTTTAAGATGGTTGGTCAGTTGGTAGTATTGCTACGTCGTTACCCCACCCAGTCGTTTGCATACAGTGTAAAACAAAGGCTCATTGCCGATAACTTAGCATAATTACAGAATAAACTTACATTAAATAATAAAGAGTTATATCTTATAGATTGATTTAATTCCATATTGTTAAACTAAATTAATAGCTTTATCAACGGTAGTATAATTGTTTACTCATGCATCTCGTTTATTCAGTAAATAAAGCTTGTCACGTGCCATTGACGTCATGTCAGAACAAGTCTAAAAAGCGGATTCGCTGTCATAAACCGATAGTACGGTGTAACTGCACCGTTCTCACTCAAAGAAAAAGACGCAAACATTTAATTAGCGATAATTACTTTAAACGTGTCACAAACTCTGACATATTTGCATTTGAAGATACCCCCATAATTATCACCTTCTCAACACCCTATTATTTGTTTGCTCGCAGCGGGCAGCTTTTATAATACCAAAGGCAATTACCGCTAACAGACGCTTTACCAGCAAAATAGACGGACAAGTGATGTGCTGTGTTTTTAATTTTCGCGACTCTAGACAACTGACGCGTGACCGTTGTTTTCAGTTCAAACATGAATTTCTGAGTGGAATATAGTGGCTGTTGGCCGTTATGAACAGGTGACAGTTATTCTCAAGTGAAATATGGAGTGATTTTCGTCGGGGTAAACCAGACTGACCGTTGTCCACAGGTGACCGTTACTCTCAGGTGGCCGTTAGGTCAGTTTCGACTGTAATAAGAACTTTGAAAACGAACAACGCCATTGGTTATATTTTACATGTGTATGTAATAAAGTTATGCCTAGATTCCCAATGTGTCGGGCTTGACAATGCAATTTGATTCGTACTTCAAAATGTTTGGTAAGAATAGCCATAATATACATAAATGCATTTCAGGTAGATGATAAAACTCGGTTATCAGAGTACCCAATTTGTTGAAAGTCTCTGTTATCCGAAGTGCCCTATATTGGAAATCAAAGTATCCGCAACTTCATGAATACCACCTATTAAAACATGCTCTATCTTCGTTAATATTTCATTGAATACTATCAAAATTTCAGTATTTGAAGCACAGTGATTAATTTACATGCTGGAATATCAAACAATTTCTTGCCATATTTCTAAGTAGTTTTATTTTGTTGAAATGTTTATTGTTCATCCAGTTTATGCTGTTTTCCGACCGAATTTTCGCGCTTTTTTTTTGGGGGGGGGATCTACAATTCTTCCGTGATGTATTTCTTTGCAATAGACAAGGAAACACCATTTTTAAACTCGACCATTCGCCTTGTCTAAAAAACTAATCTTTATTATATAACTTTGAAAACAACAGATGAACTTACCTCTCGCGCGTGGCTTTTGTTATTATCTGGTATCGAAGTGCCATCTGTTATCAAAGTATCTGCATACCCACTGAATAGTGATTTAGGGTCAGGTGAATCGCAATTCGAGCTTATGTTATCATTGTGTAAAAGCAATGCTCCCTATAAGCAGAGCTCAAGATAAAGGGAGTTTTCAATTATATTATTAATTTTGTGGCTACGCATTAGTATCGTCTTGATGATGCGATTCTAATGAGCACCAACGACATAGGATTTTATGACGAACAAAGGTGTATTTACCTCTCAAAGACCCGTTATTTAGAGCCATGCTATAAGTAAAATTAAACACGATCGTGTTGATCCACATGATCCGTTGTATTTTCATCTCTTTGAATCTCAAGTTACCACTAACAGGGGGGCACGCGAATACGGGAGCTTACCGCGTTTAAGTGAGAAAGTTGTTGCAAAACTTCAAAGATGGCGTCGTTTGTTGGATTTTCTTAACGGAAGGGAGGATATTTTCACCCGGTAAGCCCCTTTGTATTTATAATTATTTTAAATGAATACGCCGTTTCGGCTCTCCGGTGTATGTGCTTCCCTCGGTTTTTTGTTTCAAGATCGTAGACGTCGGGATAAAAAAGTTATTGAAGGAAAACCGTCCACAAATCTGTTGTCTACTTACGGGACGTTCGAGGAATTGGATGTACAAATATCATTTTCTCTTATAATACACAGTATTGACACACGTGAACAGTAAAATATAAATAAAATCATGATTATTATTTCATTTAACCGACGCCGTTTTATCACTGATAATTAATTTATTGGCAAACATTATTGGTTTAACTCCCTTATTTGGAACTGACTTCCTTTTAAGCACATTTTGGGACCTGACTTCCAAATGACAAACAGCTCTTTCATATAAGCTCCCATATACGCGTGCCCCCCTGCACTAAAGACAAGTTCATTATGAAGACAATCATTTCCGGTCGTCACCTGAAATATACTTTTTCAGAAATAAGCATTTTAATCTTAATAAAACATTGCATCACATAATATTTATAGTATTAATTTATAGCAATATGATTTTTGAAAACGAAATGCATGTGGTTGTAATTAAGTTATGCATAGATTCCCAATGTGTCGCGCTTGACTATGCACATTGATTCGTCGTTCAAAATGTTTAATAAGAAAAGCCATACTGAACATAACTGCATTTCATGTAAACCTCGGTTATCAGAGTGCCCAACTTGTTGAAATTTTCTGTTATCCGAATGTTCCTTTATCGGGAATCAAAGTGTCTGCAACTTCATGAATACCACCTATTGAAACATGTCATATCTTCGTTTATATTTCATTACATACTATCAAAAAGTCAGTATTTGAAGCACAGTGATAACTCTACGTGCTGGAATATCAAACAATTTCTGGCAATATTTCTAAGTAGTTTTATTTTGTTGAAATGTTTACTCATGCTGTTTTCCTACCGAATTTTCGCTTTTTTTTTTGGGGGGGGGGGAATCTATCATTCGTCAGTGATTTTTTTTTCTTTCAAATAGCAAACGATACACCATTTATAAACTAGACTATGTGCCTTGTCTTAAAAAGTTATCTTTAGGATATAAATTTTTTGTAAGTGGAACTTACCTCTCGCGCAGGGCTTTTGTTGTTCTCTGTTATCGAAGTGCCACCTGTTAACAAAGTATCCGCATTACCAGCGTGGGTACGGTAAATAAACTAAAATGTACCCGGGAATTTTAAAGCTAAATCGGTCGTTGTCGGCTTTTTTTTTTATTAATTTTGTTCATATATATGTCAATTTTCTGTTTAATGGCCTCTTATATTATTGAAACTGAAGGTTTCGTTCATTGCGGTAAATTTTGGACCATCTAAATTTTTCTATTGGCAAAAGATTGTTACACATTCTAAAATTGACAAAATGTTGCTTATAGAAACAATGCAAGATATCTAGATAGGCTTAATATTTGTGTTCATTTTTATATATACGATAATTTAAAGCCTTAGACGAATTGTAAACTTGAGAGTGCCACGACTGTCTATATTGGTCTTTCAAAGACTGTTCAATAAGACGTAGCAGGACGTCTTTGGAATTACTTCTTAATTACTTATGGAAGCTTTCAAGATCCAGAAAGTCCTTCATTCACATCGAATATATCCTTCGAATTCCATCCATTGTTGTCATAAGCGGAGATTTAGTGAATAAATAACTCAAATATCCTAAATTACAGTTTCTAAATAGCCAAACAAGCCGATTATTGCTGTATGAAAGTTTTGACACGAGTGTCAACATTCTCTCATGGGCGCGGCAATTGTTGTATGTTGAGGCACGAACGACAACTCTGCTAGTAGAATGTTATCAATCATAATCAGCGAGGTGTGCCGATTAGAAAAATCGAGCTATCTCAATCGGACTGGCTCGGTTTTTTACATAGGTCGCCATTGTTAAGAATTTGTTCATGGTATGATAACTTAGACGAGCTGCTTCGCTGAAGCTTTTTGAATAAATGTGCAGAAAATATATTAAATAAGCAATGGCGATATTTATCTCAACCACATAATTGTTAATAGTTTGATATCAAAAAATGAAAGTGAAAGTAGAACTGTCAAAAATGACAACCTGTCAACGTGTTGTTTTTTCTGACACGAGAGAGTGATTACACTCAATATGTTCACATTTTTACCAGGCTTTGTCAATGACCTTTATAGTATGTGTGGCTTTGTTATTATTTATTGCTATCATATAACTGCATTGTGTATATGTTTACACTTTGTCAATTTACCAAAACGTGAAAAGATCCCTTTAAAGTTAAATGAACCATATCCCAGTAAAAGAGACATTGAGGCGATTGTGGCCAGTTAAGATCCAGTTCAGCCTGCAGTTGCTTGAAAGCTGTTTGCTTAAGAGCGGTTTCTGACAATGACAAATAGTTTAATTGGAGACATATTAGACTGCCCTTTTCCTGTGACCTGGCTAATTAAATTCAGAAGCCTGGTAACAGTTTAACGTTAATGTTACCAATGTGTCAGACCAGGGCCTGGATTTTGAAATCTAGGACATGCATGGTCAGAAGATGTCATTAAAGATTATACATTTTTTTCAAACACATACAAATGCATACAAAATAAATAGTAAAATGCACCAAGTCAGAAGGCATTTGACTTCGGCTGGTGCCTTGGCACACCAGGTGTTTCGGTTGCAATAGTATGATGGACTCACTACTTGGATGTGTAGTTACATTATTTACAGTATATCAAACAGTATTTAGCATGAACCAATGATTTTTTCAAACATATATTATTGATGTAAAATGCTTGAAGGAATAATATTTAAGGTTTAAGAAGGCATTTTCTTTTTGTTTTAAAGGATATGTTTGAAAATTATATTTTTTCATGATTTTTTTGGCAACAAGGGGTAATGCCTTTTTAAAAAATGTAATTAATTTTCTGACAAAAAACTGGTACAATGAGTAGCATGAAACAATATTTTTTTTTAACATTTGTAATTGATGAAAAATGATTGCAAAAATAATATCTAAGGTCATATAAAGCATTTTTATGCCCCCCTTCGAAGAAGAGGGTGTTTATTGCTTTGCACATGTCGGTCGGTCTGTTGGTCTGTCGCTCCGTCCACCAGGTGGTTTTCCGGATGATAACTCAAGATCGCTTGGGCCTAGGATCATGAAACTTCATAGGTATATTGATCATGACTCGCAGATGACCCCTATTGATTTTCAGGTCACAAGGTCAAAGGTCAAGGTCACATTGACAAAAAACATATTCACACAATGGCTGTCACTACAACGGAGAGCCCATATGGGGGGCATGCATGTTTTACAAACAGCCCTTGTTTATTTTATTTTAATAGGTTACTCTGAAAATTCTATTTTTCATGATTTTTTTTTTGCAACAAGGTGTTATGAAATTTAAAAAATGTTACGGGATTTTTAGACCAAAACTGTACTATGATAATACTATGATGCACTTCGCCAAAACATTTATAATTATATTGTTTATTCTTGAAAATGTATTTCCCCTATTCACTAAAAATAACACTTTTGATCAGAAAATTCATATATAATGATGTTTACTTTTATTTTCAAGAATCATAATGCCTCTTTTTAGTTGTATTTAGCCACAAGTTCTTGTCAGCCACTTAAGGGTTTTATGTTGCCTTTCTTTTACTAAATGCAAAATAATTCTACACTTTGAGACATTCATAAAATATTTTATGTCTTTACAACACCGACAGGCTAATAAATTTATATATCAAGTACTTCCATACTAACAGGACCATTCTAGGCGGGCAACCTAGCAACCTTGATTTGTTCATATCTTCCTATCAATCTGTTATGTGTGTTATGAGTCATTTGTTCGGAGAACATTCAATGTTTGTTATAACTTTTAAATAATTCAATGTTCAAAGTGATATTGTTATTGACCGATAAACCAACATACTGATTAAAGGGAATATTTTATTAATTATTTGCATTTTATCTTACATGAGAAATATTTGCCTAAATGTTTTTCAAACTATAGAGAAATCTATATACAATTAATAATTGACGACGTTTAACAAAAAAAAGAAATAGTAAAATGGTTTCCGGATGATAACTCAAGAACGCTTATGCCTAGGATCATGAAACTTCATAGGTACATTGATCATGACTCGAAGATGACCCCTATTAATTTTCAGGTCACTAGGTCAAAGGTCAAGGTCACAGTGACCCGAAATAGTAAAATAGTTTCCGGATGATAACTCAAGAACGCTTATGCCTAGGATCACGAAACTTGATAGGTAGATTGATCATGACTCGCAGTTGACCACTATTGATTTTCAGGTCACTATATCAAACGTCAAGGTCACGGTGACCTGAAATAGTAAAATGGTTTCCTGATAAAAACTCAAGAACACTTATGCATAGGATCATGACACTTCATGTGTACATTGATCATGACTCGCAGATGACCACTATTGATTTTGAGGTCACAAGGTCAAGGTCACGGTGACCCGAAATAGTTAAATGGTTTCCGGATGATAACTCAAAAACGCTTATGCCTAGGATCATGAAACTTCATAGGTTCATTGATCATGACTCCCAGATGAACCCTATTGATTTTCAGGTCACTAGGTCAAGTTCACGGTGACCCGAAATAGTAAAATGGTTTCCGGATGTTAACTCAGAACGCTTATGCCAAGGATCATGAAATTTCATAGATACATTGATAATGATTCGCATAAATTATGACCCCATTTGAGGTCACTAGGTCAAAAGTCAAGGTCACGGTGACCCGAAATAGTTAAATGGTTTTCGGATGATAACTCAAGAACGCTTATGCCTAGGATCATGAAACTTCATAAATACATTTATCATGACTCGCAGATGATCCCTATTTAATTTCAGGTCACTATGTCAAAGGTCAAGGTCACGGTGACCCGAAATGGTAAAATGGTTTCAGGATGATAACTCAAGAACGTTTATGCCTAGGATCATGAAACTGTATAGGTACATTGATCATGACTCGCAGATGACCCCTAATGATTTTCAGGTCACTATGTCAAAGGTCAAGGTCACAGTTACTCAACTTTGAAAAATGGTTTCCAAATGATAAGTCAAGAATGCTTACGCATATTATCATGAAACTTCTTAGGTACATTGATCATGACTCGCAGATGACCCCTATTGAGTTATAGGTCACTAGGTCAAAGGTCAAGGTCACGGTGACTTGACTCAGTAAAATGGTTTCCGGATGATAACACAAGAAAGCTTATGCCTAGGATCACGAAACTTCATAGGTACATTGATCATGACTCGCAGATGACCCCTATTGATGTTCAGGTCATTAGGTCAAAGGTCAAGGTCACAGTGAGTCAAAACAGTTCAATGATTCCAGATGATACCTCAAGAATGCTTACGTCTAGGATCATGAAAATTCATAGGTACATTGATCATGACTTGCAGATTTCCCCTATTGATGTTTAGGTCACTAGGTCAAAGGTCAAGGTCAAAGTGACTCAAAGCAGTAAAATAGTATCCAGATGATATCTCAAAAATGCTTACGCCTAGGACCATTAAACTTTATAGGTACATTGATCATGACTGGTATATAACCCTTATTGATTTTCATATCACTTGGTCAAAGGTCAAGCTCACAGTGACACATAACAGTAAAAAGGTTTCCTGATGATAACTCAAGAAAAGCAAGGCCTAGGATCATGAAACTTCATAGGTAAATTTATCATGACTGGCAGATAATCCCTATTGATTTTCAGGTTACTAGGTCAAATGTCAAGGTCACAGTTACAAAAAATGTATTCACACAATGGCTACCACTACAACTGACAGCCCATATGGGGGGCATGCATGTTTTACAAACAGCCCTTGTTTGTCTTATGTTGATAAATGTTCATCTCTGTCAATTCTAGGTTAAGTTTGAAAATAGGTCATATGTGGTCCAAACTAGGTCAACAAACCAAATCACAGAAAAGGTTAGTGAACACTCTAGAGGTCACATTTTCTTCCAGATCTTCATGAAAATTGGACAGAATTGAATGTTATCTCGATGAAATAAAGTTTCAGTTTGAAAGTTAGTAGTTTGTCAAAAACTAGGTCATTAGGTTAAAATATAGAAAACTTCCTTTACCTTTCTACAGGTCACATTATCTTCCTGATTTTCATGAAAATTGCTTACAATGATCTTAATCAAATCAAAAGCTGAATTTGCAAGTTGGTCCTGGCAGGCTAGGATACAACTTAGTCAAATCATTCACATGTTTTTGACACTATAGAAGGAGTTATGGGTGAGCGATACAGGTCTATCTTGTTTTAGAACAGCCTGTAGTAAGAAAGGGAAGGTATTGTATTTGTTTCTAAAGTAACATTTTATTGTTATTGGAAGTAACTGAGCAATTATATGATGTCATAGTTTTGGTTATTTTGCTCACTTGTTATGATGTGACAAGGTGAGCTTTTGTTATCACTCTTTGTTGTATTTTATCCAAAGTTTATTGTGAACACATAAGATAATTTGGGTGTCACCTCTTTGCCAGATTCTTATGAAACTAGTCACCTCTATGTCATTTTTGTTTTCATATTTTATCAAAAAATAGGGAACTAGGTCAAATATAAGAAAAGGTCTGTTAATACTTTAGTGGTCACATTCTCTCTCTGATCCACTTGTAAATTGGTTAGAACATTATTTTAAATGATTTCAAAGTCAAGCATGAAAGTAGCATATTTAACATTTAGGTCACAAGGGTTAGTCTCAGTGATTAACAGGTCACGTTCCAAAGTGGGTCATGTGCTTCCAAGCAGTTGATCAATAACTAAAATCATTAAAATCAATGTTAAAACTTACATTTTTTACCTGATCTTCATGGCAGTTGATCAGAATGTTCAAATAAATAAAAGTAGGATCTTGGTAACAAGACTCAACTAGATCGGATAGACGCAAATAGTTTGTTCATACTCACAATGCCTTTTTTTCTAGATCTTCATGAAAAATTAGTTAACACCACTAGGAAACAATCAGTTTCAGATGAGCCACATTGTGCTGTTAAAGCTATCTATGTATAGTATAGATTGTTACAAAACCTTGTTTATCAATAAAAATAAATGAAAAAAACGGCTTTCTAAAACTTGTAGTCTTGGATGTTATATTCATCAATTTGTAATCTACGACAATCTTTTGAGAAGAAAAACAAAGTTTGATAATTATTATACCCCAACATACTGTGATTGGGGGCTAGCACAGGAATTCTCAATTATGTTCCTCGAAAAATAATGGGTTAGCATATTGTTGCTGTTTTATCCAGTTGTCTGGACCATTTCTCCCAAAAGAATTTTAAGTTCAAATATGAGATATTTAGGTAAATAAATTTCATTGAACTAATTAAAGGGATGCAGTGTCCAAGAACGAAAACGATTGCACCTCAACCATTAACTATTGGCCTGCGGATAAATGACAAGCAATAAAAATTACACAATTGCGGTGATGTAGATTAACTTAAATGGATGCTTATTTATGTTATGCTTTCCGGTGATTTATACAGAAATATCAGTGAAATAAACTGGTATTTCACTTTTTTAAACAGTGAAAAATAACTGTGAAAATATCGATATTTTTCGCATTTTTTCTGGGAAAATCGATATGCCACCGAATCCAACAAATATCTTCTATATCTCTATCTTCTCTATCAGCCTTTTAGATAACAAAGTATGCTAGTTTTTAATGTCGCTTCTGGGGATCAAACCCGTGAGGCTTTTAGGAAGATTCTGAAATTTTCGATCCCTCGAGAGCAACCAAAATAAAAATTAAGTCAAATATTGCCGACTCGGTTTTTGAGTCGGTTCATGAGGGATAATGGAGCTTGATTGGACATTGTCGGCTCTGGTACTACTTACATGTACCCCGGGTACTGTTAAGTATACTTACATGTACCCTGGGTACTCTAAGTATATTTACATGTACCCCAGGTATGGTAAATAAACGTAATTGTACTCGGTCCATATTAGACTGTACCCGAGTTGTATTCGCGCCCAAAATCCGATGTCGTAAAACGCGCAACCTATTATCTTAAACACACTTCTCTTCAAAAAACACTGCATCAACATGCTTTTTGAGTATGTGTTCCGATAATATAGAGGCCATTCTAAAGAAAATTGACATAAATGTGCAGGGCTTAACACTAAGGCACGTCCGAACGACATTCACTGCCCGTACCTTGGTCCGGGCTAGCCAATGTCCCAGGAACATGACGGACCGGTCGTGTGTATTTTGGGCGGGATTATATGTTCTATATCAATCAACTGCGTTTTAAATAAGCTTTTCAAAGATGCAAAAATCTTAATACAGTACGATCAGATGACAATTAAATCCCAGAGTGAGTTCGGAGACAACAAACGGATCGTATCTCGAAATAGATTCGGAACCCCCTGATTGCAATCAAAAAGAGGCCGACAATTCAGAAAATCCCCGGCGGTTTTCCTGGCAAAACACGTCAGTACCTATTTTTAAACGGAATGCCGCTAGACACGGTTTTTGATTGGTTTCCTCGAAGTGACGTGTTTTCTCAATGAAAATACGTTTGAAACTAAAAGCCGGGATCGCCCAAGATCGTCCGGAATGATGAAGGTATAAAACTCGACATTAACACAAAGTAACTATAAAATTAATAGTTATGTATCAATTTTAAATAATTTTAATTTGTTGTCATTATGGAAAAGTTATTCCATCCTTTAGACGATTAATTAGCAAAACTAATATTAATGGTCGATCCCGGCTTTTAGTAGAGAGTTAACCCTGTACAATTGTTACAACTACCGTAACACGTTATTTCGCTAAGAGTCACTTACCATTTCTTGTAAGACGGTAACCCGGCAATCTATGTAAAAAAGGTTTTAACGTTCATGTCGTTGTTTAAGTTTGGCTTTACGGGTGGGGATGGGGGTTCCACGGATACGAAAAGAAAAGGGAAGGAGGAAAGTAAGAGAAAGTATGAGGAAAAAAAAACAAGAAAATTTTTCCAGAAATGGCGTGAAGATTACAAATAGATGTCTTAAATAGATGAATATTTAATTAAATAGCATTAGTAAGGCAAGCTAATAAGAATGATTTCAACATAATTGCGCATCTACAAGCACAAGAACATACAAGTTGAATGATAAATATAAAGGTTTTTATAATACTTGGGTCAGGGCACATGAAAGATTGGTCAGGGCTAGTAGGTTCTGTTCGGGCTAGTTGAAAAAAAGTTAGTGTTAAGCCCTGATGTGTATATATAATTATTACAAAAAAAATTGTCGACAACGACGGATTTAGGGTTAAATTTCCCGGGTACATTTTAGTACATTTAGTATACTTACCGTATCCGGGATACATGTAAGTATACTTAAGAGTACCCGGGGTACATGTACGTAGTACCCGAGCCGACAATGAACAATCGAGCGATACTGGAAGGTGCATCATCTCTCACGCCCCCTAGCATCGCCTTTAGCAGTATTCAATTCTCAACAGGAAAGTGCTAGAGTCAATGATCCCGAGGGACAAGAAAAACAATTGATTAATGTTCGAAATAAATAATTTGATTAATGACAATTCTATTATTTTAGCCAGGTCTCAGGAAAAGCGCAGTCAAATCAGTATCCAATTAAATTATTTGTTATTGTCAGAAAAACGCTTTTAAGCAAATAGCTTTCAAGCGTCTGCAGGCTGATCTAGATCCAAAATGGCCACAATCGCCTTAATGTCTCTTTTACTGTGACACAGTTCATTTAACTTTAAAATGATAAAAAGTACTAACACTAAGAAATAGTACAAACCAGTAGAGTTTGAAATCAATGTTGAATTTCAGGACAGCTTGGTGATCTGCAAATCCCCGATGAAATGTTGATATCGGGTATCATAGTCATTCAATAGGTCGCAAAATGCTCGAATACAATTTATAAAGCACAATGTGACTTATATTGATAACTAAAAATACCAGTATGCCAGTTTTGCCGTGTCAAGCTGTTACGATCCAGAAAGTCCTTCATTCACATCGAGTATATATCCTTCGAATTCCAACTATTGTTGTAATAAGCGGAGATTTAGTGAATAAATAATTCATATATCCTAAATGACAGCTTCTAAATAGCGAAACAAGCCAATTTATGCAGTAAGAAAGTTTTGAATCGAGACTCTCACGGGGGCGGCCATTGTTGAATGTTGAAACACGAGCGACAACTCTGCTAGGAGAATGTTATCAATGACGAGCAATCTCCTACGCAGTGGCGAATGCAAAAGGGAAGTAACTGAAAAATCGGGTTATCTAAATCGGACTGGCTCGGTCTTTTACATAGGTCGCCATTGTGAAAAAAAATCTACGGTTATGATACCTTGGACGATGCTGTTCGCATCGTCAAAAACTAAGAAAGTTAACTTTAATCTCTTTTATTTTACCCTAAATGAAAGTATATATGTATGTATACGGAATCGGTACTCAGAGGGGAAATAAAAAGAACGATTGATGAATGGAATCGAAATAATAAGATTTAATATAGATTTCAAGCATAAATATGTGAATATACTCATTTCAATATTTGTTGGTGCATTGTATCGAGTTATTAATTTAAATATAGATTTTAAATCATATCATTATTTGAATATATGTCGTTTCAATCACTGGATAAAAGCAGACCTCATATATTAGACGTGTGCTGTGCGTGACTGTTCCTCACGGTCAACTACGAGAGAAGGAATTCTCGTTAGAAACAACGGTCACCATGTGCTTGAGGAAAATCAACTTGAAATAGTCTCCGACAGGGTGATGCAGACGATACGGAAACGATGCAGAGAAAAAACTACACCAGCCTACAAGAAAGAGATCACTGCGCTTCGAACCCATGATTGGTATAGGGACACCGCTTCGCTTCTCGTGAGTTTACCGACATACGAAGGGGGGATGTAAAAATGAAAAATGAGAAATCCCTGCTTACGTACTTTATCATTGTGTCGCATAGATTTCAAATGTTGTCAATGAAAAAAAATCCTGAGATTGTCTGAGTTTTTAACACATTCATATTACATGTATACTTTCTATGGGTATTAATCTATTGGTTGTTAAATATAATGTGTTAATAAAGTGCTTCCATATTTTTATGCTCCCCAAAATTTATTTTGGGGGGGAGCATATAGTCGCCGCTTCGTCTGTCAGTCCGTTCGTGTGTCCGTGCGTTCGTCCGTCCGTCCGTGCACAATTTTTGTCCGGGCTATTTCTCAGCAACTAATTACCGGAATTCAATGAAACTTTATGGGAAGCTTCACTACCAAGAGGAGATGTGCCTATCATCAGCGGGTTCTGGTCAGATGATTTTTCACAGAGTTATGGCCCTTTGAAATTTTCCATTAACTGTACATATAGTGGAATTCTTGTCCGGGCTATTTCTCAGCAACTAATTACCGAAAATCGATGAAACTTTATGGGAAGCTTCAGTACCAAGAGGAGATGTGCATATTATCAGCGGGTTCTGGTTGGATGATTGTTCACAGAGTTATGGCCCTTTGAAATTTTCCATTAACTGTTCATATAGTGCAATTCTTGTCCGGGCTATTTCTCAGCAACTAATGACCTGAATTCAATGAAACTTTATGGGAAGCTTCACTACCAAGAGGAGATGTGCATATTATCAGCGGATTCTGGTCAGATGATTTTTCACAGTGTAATGGCCCCTTTAAATTTTCTTTAAAAAAATTATTGTCCCCCCAACTATTGTGCCCTCAAGACGTTTCATTTTATCTGTATATATAGTGCAATATTGTAACAAAAAACATTTGGGGAGCATCGCCCGTCTCCGACGGTTTCTTGTCTTCAATGGGAGAAAATAAAAATAAAATATTAATCTAAAAGCACGTTTGTGTTTATGTAATGTTAATTTAATTAAATAAATGCATGTAATAAATACACGAAACAATGAGAGAAAACTCCGCAATTAACCCCTTTTCGATCGAGACCAACTATACTATGCTAGGTAGTGTAGAACGTGGGCAACAGGCATGCTACTAACCAGGATTTTCCTATATCGATTTGTATCCTAAAATTCAAAATATTGGACAATCGGGAGTAAACCAACATCCGATAAAACAGCGACTGACCTCAATCGTTTTTAGGAGTAATGCATGCATAGCAAAAGCAATAACATTTTAATAATGAACAGAATTGTCGCTTACCTTAGTTTGTAATCTGACAACTTTCACAGCAATTATGTAGCTTGATTTTATTCCACTGCGCATGCGCAATCCTGCGTGTTTTCCGGTTTATCTGAGAGTTTTCACGGTCTGAGGAAGTTCACGCTACGTCTCTGCTAAACATTACTTCTTTCGCAATTGTATTATTTCAGCATCATTACTAACTTCGCCATTGCAAGAGTCATTCTCATTTAGGCGTTTTTGTCCGATAGCTTTGCTTACAATATTATTTTCTTTTCCATATAAGTCAAATATGCGATTTGTTAAAGTCTTGATACTGACACACTTAGAAAATATCCACTTTCGTCAAAAGCTTGTAAAAGTCCTTATCCCACCGCTGCCACCAGTGTTACAATTTTTGGGGAGAAAGTTCATAAGATCTTTAGTCAAAACACAGTATATAGACTCTACATTTTATTTACACACTACGATAATAAATGTGTACACCAATTAAATTTATGAAAAACTCACTCAAACTTCTTTAATCATTACATGTCTACGCTCAACTCGACTCTCTCCCAGATTCTCCCTGTTCCTGGCTTTTATTCAAATATGCCTACCCTTCCATGTGTGGATGTTGACACTGATAGGCCCCAAACATTTAATTATTATTTATTATGGCTGCTGTTGAAAATTCTTACAAACAGACTCAACCCAGCAACAGAACAGACCAGACATCGCTAATTCGTAATATGAAATTATGACAACAAAATATCCTGTTCTGATAAATGACAGCCAATATACCCTGATGGCATCCAAGAAAGCAGTCTTAAGTAAGTTCGTATACTGAAAATTTCAACACATATCCTGTTCATGTCTGGCTTCACTTAAACGTAGGTCGTCATTTTAATTATATTTTTTTAGTAAATCATTATCTAAAATCATAGCACGTGTGTATTGTTTTTCATTGTATTATGTTTTTGATTTTTGTGTATTGGCAGTTAAAATCCTGAAGTCAATGGCCGTTTGAATCATGAAAAAAGATAGTGTTAAATTGTACAATTAATTAAGTGAAAATATTGCAACAACACCAGTGCATGTGGTATAAGAGAAAAATCTACATTACACTTTCTAATCGCATATATATATATTTCACTTGTTATTTAATTTTTGCTTTTCCCCTTCATCATTGCAACTGTACATGTGTACGCATATCTTTGCCCGCACATACAGGCAAATAAACATAAACGACCACGATGTTATTGCCATTGAAATATATTGAATTAAATAAATGAGAAAAAGCCAAGATCTTCTGTTTACAAGGCAATACGACCTAACTGTAATGTAATGTCATTGTTTACACTTACTTTTAATATGAATTGTTGCGGCAATCAACATTTAATTGTAAACGAGAATATGATGTACGGACCAGAAACATATCAAATGATAGTGAATACCATGTCTAGTGTTACAAGGGATACCAAAAGAAAACTATTTGCCCCGCCGAGAAACTTTTGATATCGAAGTGGTAACCAGGTATTTTAGAAAGCGTCATTGACTCGAGGCTTTTCAACCTCTTAGTGACATTAACTTTTCATAAAAAAGTCGATTGGAATAGTGAGTATAAAGCATTTACTAAAATGAAGGCTTAACTATTGACCAAAATGTATGGTCTGACATTGGGCAAGTGTTACTCACTCATGCTTTCTGCACATTGCCTCAATGACCTTCAGATTGTAACCAAGGTTCGTCAAAACAATGTAAAGGGTATGACATATATTGAGTTAATACGAACAAGAAATATCTTTAAAAAGATATACGGCGTTGATGTTGTAATGTTTGCGACCAGTTAAAGGAGATGGAATGAAGCGACCATGTATTTTATGAAGGTAGTGAGTGATTATAAGATAATATATTTTAATGTATTAACAAATAAAAATTAAGAACAAGAAGAGGTGAAATTGTATGTTTTATTGTCAATAAGTATTGTAATGATTAGGTTTTCATAATTGGACGAGTACCGGTATTGTGCAATCTAGCCTGTTTTTGTAGTGTTTAGTGTGGCCGCTACGGCATGTAAACAATAGATTCTTTTAATTGTACAGACATGTGATTAATGCTATACTGCTTCGTAAACTAAGGAGAAACGTTTCGATGTAATATTTAGAGGATGTTTTGTATCATGACGGTTTTTAATTTATTGTAATTTACATGTAATTTACAATATATTCATATTTCATTTTCAGTTCAAATGATATGCATCCTATGTTTTAGTTTGGGAACCAGACTACCAATGTTTACGGTGATTTTTGTATTATTAGCCAATGAACAGTTCGGGTTTATTTATTTCGGATCTAGCATGATGAAGGACATCTAAGGCCAAAAGTGACGTTTAACAGCTACGCCGAATAAGGTCAAAGTTAAACAGCTACGCCAAAAAAGGTCAAAAGTGACGTTAAACAGCTATGCCGAAAAAATGAAGACACAAAGTTTGACCTCAGTGACCTAAGCATAGCAGACAATATTCATGAAAATTCATCAAGCAGTGTAAGAGATAAAACGGACAATAAATTAAAGGCTCTCAATTTCGACCTTAAAATATGACATGACATTGACCCCATTACAAGCACTTCAAACTAAGTGCCTCTCTGCATTGTCTCAATACCTTAACAGTTTAGCCTAGTTCGATGAAGATCATTCCAATGGGTATAGGGGATAGATAGCGAGCACGCAAAAGGATGCTCAAACTTTTAGCGTTGATGTAAGACCTTGACCATTAACGCAGGCCTTCTTCGAATTGTCACTATGAGCTGACAATTATCCAAAGTGAAGAAAATATATGGTGCAGAAACGAACAAACGGACAGACAAACGGACTAAAGAACGGCAAACCGGAAGACTAACGGACGGATGGACGTTTAGAGATACGAAGGGGCTTTATATAGTCTTCCACCCTTCGGCTAGGGATTAATTTAAAAAAAACATAAGCGCCGCAGTGTTTGTTTGGAAAATTTAAAATAGTTCAATTTGTTGTGACATTAATAAGCTTTTATAAGACCACCTTAATTCATGTTACTATCTTTGATTGTAATTTTGAGATATATGATGCTACATGGATGATATGGTCTATTTATGCCTCACAGATCGTACATACAGATAGAAAACTTGACAATTCGCTCGAATTCCCTTTCAAACTGTGAAGAGGATTTTAGCATGATGCTATATAACACATATTTAAGGTTACAATGTACACAACAAGACGATTTTTAAAGTGTTTCCATATATAGGTTAATATTAAACTGGTGGTTCCCGGGGTGAGGCAACTATTTAACCCAGGGAATTATTTGTAAAACTCTTAGCCATGGGTAGTGCGGTTTCATGGGGGTCGTGTTGTTTGTATTGTAGTGTATTGTAAAGGCTATTTTAATATGCTGCCCTTACTAAAATATAACGAATGTAAACAAGAATATATCACGACCAAACTGTGCAATCGTCGTATACCAGCTCCATTGCCACTTTAGACCATGACTGTTTGTTCCGGATTAAGTTGAAATTAGCTTACAGTTTTACTAAGTAACTTTGTACAACGGTTAACACAATAACATTAGTAAAACTTTACAATCACACAATAAGTTGTTGCAACCCTTAGTGCATGTTTAAATGTTTGTATAGAAAAATGTACTTGGTTTAATCACTGTACGTTACTCTTATTTATAGGATAAACGATAATCGTTTGGTACGAAATTGAATGTAAACATGACCCTAACCAAGGAAGTATTTACTTGCTATTGCAAACAATTTCAGACATCACGTGTTTCATTAAACCTTCGTTGATAACACTTCCTAGTAGCTAACAAATCAACCTGCTCCTGGATTTAATTTCCCCTATACCCATCAGTATTATTATGTATTTGTTATCATTCTCAACACGTTTATCGTCAAGGATATGCGTTTTTCTTTAGGTATGAAGTTTATTATATTAACTTCAGTGAACTGTTTCGTCGTTGTTATATGTTCATTAGCTATTGTTCAACATGAATAACGATGACTATATACTAATCGCATATTTTTATATATGGCTATTTGTTTATTTTTAGTTTGTTTGCTCCATGAAAAAGTCGGTATAATTTCTAACCATGCTTTAACCGAATCTTTATTTTCAGATCAACAATGCAAGTGCTTATCATATTTCTTCTTTTGAAAATAGTTTTTTCACAAGGTAATTGATAAAATACTCATTATTATAAACTGAATTGAGGCATCGTTTCCATTCGTATTGAAGTGTTAAGGTTTAAATATCTTAAAAACGTGAATGTTCCTCTGTCAGCGTTTAAAATAATCAAATGAGTTTTGTCATACAAGTTTAATATAACTGATTCAATAAAAAAATAATGCGTTTGATCTTATTTTATTTAAATACAGATACGCCCACACCGGTCAAAATTGGAATGGACTTTTCCGAGAAGCACTTAGCAGCAATAACAAGTCCACCTGCGCGCAAAACGGTTTTTGAACTTCAAAGAAAGATTAAAAGCCAGTTCCCTGGAAGAACAACAAATCACATTATTTTTTCGGAAAAATTTATTACATTACGCAACAATTTAATAAAACATGTTCAAGAAATGATAAACGGGAGCCTGTGTATAGATCACAAAGACCCCGGAAAAGTTACCATTAAATGTACCTCAGACAGCAATTTTTTTGCAAATGGTATTGTTTGGTCAAAATGGCCAACACCGACCGCTATAGAACCCATAAGCTGTACTTATGCTACTTCGTACATAGGGCTGCTACAGGATTATACGATTTATCATCTCTTTCCAATACAGCCAACTGACTGTCGTGGAGTAGAGGAGTGCTGGGGCGAAACAGGTAAGCAAACATATGAGCCTCGCTCTGTGAAAAAGTAGTTTAATGCATGTGCGTAAGTCTGCACAGGCTAATCAGGGACGACACTGTACGCCTAAACGTGTTTCTAAAAAGAGACTTTCTTGAAACGAAAAATATCATAAAAGCAGAAATTGTCGTCCCTGAGTAACCTGTGCGAACTGCGCAGGCTAATCTTGGTCTACACTTTACGCACATGCATTAAACCCCCTTTTTGCAAAGCATGGCCCATATGTTTACATATTTAACATAGAGGTCTTGTTGAATCGTAAATATTTTACCCCGCTAAGAGTCAGTTGGTCAAACAATACATGAAGTGGAAAATATTTTTATTGAATGAGGTACATGTTGCTGAATTGGTATAGTTCCAGTCGGTGAGCTTAAATACAAAAAGCTTTGACAATTTAGTAATGTATTTTATTTCAATTGCAGGCTATACGAGCGGATTCCGAAATCTGGAAAGCGTCTTTGCACTTGTGTTTTCGCTTATCAGGTAAAACTAGAAAAGTCTTACTTTGAATATTAGCAAAGGAATTATTTTAAACAAAGTTAACGTAACAAAAAAATACGGGGACAAATATATCACACATGCTCATTTTACAAGAAAATAAATAAAAATACATCACATATGCATGTTATGTATAATTTAACTTGGCCAAACCTAACAGTGAGGGGACCGATTCAATGGCTTTTCAGAGATGACATTTTAATTTAAAATGTATTAATAAATTATAATATAAAATAAGACAACATTCTGACAAAGGTTATACTTGTGCAGTCACTGTATTATTTTTATATATTTAACATCACTTCAATTTGCTTATTGTACGTGACAAAAAGTTTTACATTGCATTTAAAAATATGTCGATCAAACAGCTAATATTCTGTTTACACTACTCACATAAAACATATTCATGTATTAACAGTTTTTACACAATAAAATACCATTTCAGATAAGGTTAAAGTAAAAAGGCTTAAATGAAGTTATTCATCATTAACATCATGAATATGGTTGCAGTTTATGATGATGCAAAAATTTGCGGAAATGATTTATGTTCACAGTGTAATATTCGTTTCAGAATGTGTGTAACAAGGCTATTGGAATATACACGTTGAATAAGAAGTCTCGAGATCAAGATGGAAAGGAGTTCAACTAAAAAAGCACGCAAGACATTTGCAAAACTTAGTTTATTGACTGATAAAATCCGTAAATTCAAACAAAATAAAATATAATATTTCGATTATTACAATTGTTTATGAATATATGAGAACACTATATATATATATATATATATATATATATATATATATATATATATATATATATATATATATATATATATATATATATATATATATATATATTATCATTATTATATAATTACATTCGGAAACTTTTTTGGTTGTTAATGAGAAGTTTTACAACGCTCTTTAACTTCTTTGTCTATAGAAGGATAATCTATCTAAGACAGTGCGACACAAGTTAGCAAATTGTTATAACTTTAAGTACTTGAATGAATTCCGTTGTCTTTCTTGTTTTAATATTAAGGGGAGAGGTCGATGGTATCTTTTTGAAAGATACATGTTTTGAAACTATGTTTTGACTTGCTTGTAAAAGATGATTATGATTCGGAATACTGCATAACTAAAAAAAGCTCTAAATATCGTTACACCAAGATGTAGGGCTCGTTTGTTATTGGTATATGCCAATGGGATTATAACAACTTTTTAAATTATTTATGTGTGTTGTTGTGTCGCCTAACGAAATATTTTTATATATGTTTTATATTATACAATCCATAGTTTCATCTGCGTCTGTGTTAGGTTATCATTGTTGTGCATTTACAATAGCATGGTTCTAGTGCATAGTTAATCAAAGCACTGAAGGCCCTGAAGTTGTTCGCTATTGCATAATCTTAGAGCCAACTCAGTTTTCAGCATAAAGTTATAGCGTTATATATCGCAAGTATTCAAATTTATAAAGAGTGGGTCTTTAACAGTCGCCAATTTGTATTCTATGTTTAATTGGATTGAGTTGTTCAAGCTTTGAAAAAGCTAGTTGCCCTGCTTTTTAGCCTTACTGTAACCAACTTTTGAAATTGAGTTTCCTGGGCTTTAATCTACTGGTCCCAGGCTAACAGGCAACCACAAAACCTGTAGGTTATTCATGATGTTAGATCTGACAGTGTATTGAACTCATTCAATTTGCAAGTCAGAAGACATTATAGGGGCATTTTCACGTTTTGGTAAATTGGCAAAATTAAACGATTTGATTATTTGGAGAGTTCTGTTGTTGTCGTTATATTTGTTCATACGACGAGGATTATATATAGTATATAGCTTATATGAAGTACAAAATACAGCTCTCATTGTATGAGCACGGATGGCCGAGTGATCTAAACGATAGACTTAATCCAGGGTTCAGTGGTTCGAGCCCGGTTGAGGGTAACTTTTTTGTTTTTTTAATTGTATTCTTGTTTTGTTGTAGTTTTTTTAATGGAGCTTTTAAGATCCAATGTTTACATTTATCAATATTAAGCATTTAATGACAAACTGTAAAAAGGTCCCTTTTAGATGTTTACTAAAACATGCCGCAAGGCAAAAATTTAGAACTAATTGGTTGTTTATTTGATTTAAAAGTGATTTTGTTTATTTGCCTTGCCAGCGAGATTACTTTGAAGTTATTATCACCTTTATTTTCATTTTTCAAATCATAAACAGAAACGATAATTTAAGCTTCATTTTGGAAAAGCAGTGATTAAGGCATATGCATTAATTGTCATCCCAGTACCAGAGACTCTCTTTAAACGAAAAACACCATAAAATCAGAAAGTGTCGTCCTTGATTAGCTTCTAATCCGTGTGCACATGCTAATCTGGGACACCACTTATTTCACATGCATTAAGACCTGTATTCCATGAAAGCAGCCAAAATGTACATATTTCAATGACAAAATGGCCAATATCGTCGCACAAGCTGTTAAACACGTTTGATTACATACACACACTCACTGTCTGCAGTGTACCAGTGGTGAAGTATAAACAGACAGATGCGGTGGTTATCGTTCTCAGCGTAGTTACGAGCAGACCGACATGCAACGCACACTACTCACATTAGTTCTTCGCGAGCGAACAACTAAAAACGAATATACACGATCGCACTTTTGTTTAAACGGTCAAGAATGTAAACATGTGGATGAATAAAAGAAAAATTAGAAGAAGAAATACGTGAACACCAACAAACGTAGTTGTATACAATGAGAAATTGTGTTTGTTTGTGAAGTCGAAAACTTATGCATGCGTATTCGTATAAACGTAACGGTAACGGCTTCACATATTCGTTGTGAATGCCGTAAATGCATACATTATTTAATAATGGTATTATTAACATATACTTAAAATCTTTTATTTGATATCCCTCGTTTATATCGATGTGTTTTGTGATGTGTCAACTGGTTTTGCGATTAGTTGTCGTCCATAAAGTTTGTTCAAGTCATGCCTCTGTTGTCAATACTGGCCCAACCCTTGGGGTTACTTGTTTTCTTATGTATATGTAATAGAACGGGTTCCTAAGCCTTATACCTTATGAGGCGTTCAGGGATCAACTCTAATCAAGAAGTAAAAAACTAAGAAATATAACTTTTAGCTCTTTTATTTTACCCTAAATTGTTATGAACGTGTTATCACCATAATGGACATAATCCTTATTCGGGATCTCAGCAGGATCTTCACTCCAGAATTACAAACACGTCCCAGTACGAGCTGAGACGTAAATTTACGTCTCACTTCTAGCATTTACTGAGACGTACATCAAGTCTCCAATACAATTAGTTAATACAACAATTATACTATAGACATATTGCATACCCTGATAATACAAAATATACTATAAATGGCGCGGCAGAGGCCGACGCGTATCCCCACGCCGCATGTTTGACCCAGGGTGCACCCCAGGGTAGGTAATGGGGCCATGCATAATTGAGATTGGCCGTATTGTCATAAGAGATGTTCAGTATCAATTGGAAGTGAATCGGTGTAGAAATGAAGAAGTTAATGTAAAATAACATAACCAAGAGATGTGTTTGTCAGAAACACAATGCCCCCTCCTGCGCCGCTTTGATTTGTTTTTTAAAAAAAATTATCATTTGGCAGGTTTATTACTTACCTCCCTTTAAAGCTTATTACTTCCCTTGGATTTGTTTTTTTACCTTGAAGGATGACCTTGACCTTGACCTTTCACCATTTAAAATGTGCAGCTCCATGAGATACACATGCATGCAACATATCAAGATGCTATCTTCAATATTGCAAAAGTTATGTCCAATGCACCATACCGGGAGCATACAAATAAGTGAAAATCTCTGACCCGGCCCCGACCCAATGCCCATAACTGTTGACCCAGGGGTCAGATCAAAATTCAAAATACTGCAGGGTCGCACATATGCTCATAGCTACCATGTGTGTAAGTTTCAAGGTTCTAGTGCTTATAGTGTATGAGGAGATAGTGGCCAGGATGTACAGACGGACGGACAGACAGACGGACGGACAGACGGCGGAGATAACCACAATATCCCCACGCTTTTCAAAAAGCGTGGGGATAACAAGTTAATGATAATATATCGACCACAACATATACATTTCATTATAAAATAGTTTCATTTACATAAGTGATATACATATAGAATAAAGGGAGGAAACTAGTCCTACTACATTTATAAAAGGATCAAATTATTCTCAAGGTTTCGCTCCATTTTATATAAGTGTGCGATATAGCGCCATCTTAATTTTTCAAAATTGCCATGATCGCTGAAAATCTTAAAAGTTGAATTTATAAATACATTGGATTGATAAAGCTATACGCATTGATAAAGTGATGAATATTTAAATATTGTTCTCACTTTGTTAATATCTCCGTTTACAAAAAATACTTCAATAATGTCCCTTGTTTTTGCTTTGACGTTCATGAGTTACGCTTAAATGCTCGCGTTTCTGTTTAGTTTGTGTACTACAACGCCACTGTTCAAGTAGCGCGTTGTTGTAACACTGAAGTTGTGTACTCATAAAAACATCGAAGTTAACTCAACGCGTTACTGTTACACTGTGGTTGTTTACATGTCGCGCTAGCTTATCGAAAGTAGGTGAAAATCAACGCAGTTTACTCTCGAACGGGCTCTTAACAACTGCAGTTTGCGTTGGGGGCGGACATCACACAAAATGAAACTGCAGGTGGACAGCGGAGTGACCTCCGAGGAACATCCGGAGTTGTTCGATATCCGGGCGATGCTTACGCAGCCGGAAGTCAAGAAACCGGGTCAGCAACCTGATCACGTGATTAGGGAGTATTTTGAGAAGGTTAGCTTGATAAGGGTTTTCATAGCGATTCAAAACGGGTTACAAATCAATGATTATTCCTGTATATGTTTTTTTAAACCGAGTTAGCTAATCACAGGTGACAGTTACGACGGTATTGATTCTTAGCAGGTGTTGAAGGTTATAATGCTACTATAATTAATCCGCATGTATATGCAACCACAATAAACAGTGTTTGTAATACTTGTTAGCAAAGCTTTTCGAAACAATATTATTTACATCTCCTTTCTTCATTCACTCAATATACACAGTAATGCAGTATGTTATACATTGTAGCAATAATATATCTGTTTATCGCTATAATATATTTGTTAAGTTACAGTCGTATTTATGAGCATTTCATTAACCACTAAAAGTATGTTAAACTAATGGATGTATTATTATAGACCGGTAGATCTATGTTTATATTTAAAACATGTTATTTTGAAATGTCTTTATAACATATCAAATGTTAGCTACGTGTAAGAAAATCTGACGTGCAGAGATAAACTTATAATCGGCGTTCAAGGTCTAAAACGTATATGTGTTGAGACATGATAATAATTTGTTCGTCTGTGCTGAATATTACCTCACGTGCCATACAGTAAACAGGCCCGTAGCCAGGGTTTTGAAAAGGGGGGTGCGAATTTTTGCCATAGACGATTGTTATTGAGTAACGAAGTGGCGAAGGGAGTTTATTATGCCACGACAGCGCATTTACGTTGGAGACGCTGACATGATATTTTAAAGTGTTATCGGATACCCATCCGATAACAGTTTTAAGCTCCGCCCATCAATATCCGTTTAAAACTCCGCCCATATTTGGTTTACTCAATGATTTTTTAGCGTTCCATGTTTTAGCCCCGCCCATTCTGAGAACTACTTTTTTGTAGGCGTGGTATGTCGCTTCTTTGATTTAAATGGAAACAAACAGCGATTCATATTTTATTCAGAAGTTAGAACATTAATAAACAATAAGTTGTTTTTTAAACAAAACTAACACTTTATTAAGTATATATCTATAGGGAAATATAAATTAAATGAGCATTAATCAATGGAAAAAAATTAAACAAATACAAATGTGCACCGCTAGCCTACCATTCATTGGCTGCAGATGAACACAATTTAAAACAGTAATGATAAACATTTAAAAAGTAACACAAATATACTTAACACGTTTTAAATAAAATATGACAGATTTGATCAAGTTAAAGAAGAATTTATGACAAATATTCACTAAACATCTCGTCTAAGATTATATAAAAAAAAAATAACTAATACTTTACAAATGCTTTCCTTTTTTGTGTCATTCTTATAAAAAGCAAGGCAAACAGGTGAATAGCATACACAATGAATTAACATTGACAAAATAAAATAATTAATACTTGATTGAGATGCTTTGCTAATGCCTGCCATGCCTAATAATACATGACAATTTCAATTTTTAAGTGTCTGAAATCAAAATTTCACAAAAAAAAAAATGATTCTATCTCCACAACCAAAGAGGAAATTTGTGTGGTCAACCTGAAAATAAAATAAAGATTCCTTTAGAAAAAAAAAACACCATCAAACATTCATTGCATAACTGCTTTAACCCTTTCAGTGCTGGAACCGAATTTTGAAGGCCTTTGCAAACAGTTTGGATCCAGATGAGACACCACAAAACGTGGCGTCTCATCTGGATCCAAACTGTTTGCTATTCTGATAGTAATCTTTGAAAAAAATGAAGAAAATGCTTATTTTACAAATTCAGCAGACGACATTTTAGCAGACGACAAATTTCCCAGCATGCAAAGGGTTAAAAATAAAAATCCAGATATATAATTTGTATTAAAATTGAAACTTTATAAATATAGTGACATATAGATTTATAACATGTTCAGATAAAACAATTACATAAATACTCTCAAAAATAAATTTGTCGACAAAAAAGTATTACCTTTCCCACAAATTAATTAGATGGGTTGATGTGAAGCTGTGCCGGGATGCAGTTGGGGGGGGGAATATCTCGAGTTGGTTGAGAGGCAGAGAAAGACTCGGACAAGTGAAACTGACGAGGGTAGAACTGTGCCGCTAAGAATTTTGGTAGATATCACCCATGGAATGTGTGGTCGCAACTTTCTGCCATTAAAAGAAAAACATTTCATATTATAATAAAATAAAACAAATCCAACAGGAGATGACATTTCAAAATAGAGTGTTTTAATAACATTTTTATGGCACAACTTGAACAAATTACAACTTTAATAGACACAATATTATTAATACAAAATGAAAATGTATAAACTCCACTTTATATAAAAATAATTAAGAATTTCTTTTAACTTAAAATATTTTTATTATGGACTCGGGGCTTTTTTTGCTTATTAAGGGAATATGTGTTTGTTTTCCTAATTTGAGAAATTTGCGACTCAAATTTTCACAATTTAAAGAAGTTCGGGACTCAAATTTTCACAATTTAAAAAAAGTTTGCAACTCATTTTTTCACAATGTTGATCTGTGGGCGACACAATTTTGAACAGTTTTCGACACATGTTTTCAAAAAAGTTGCACAGCGCGCAACTCATTTGTTCACAGTTTTCAACTGTGATTTTTTTTATGAACAGTGCGTGACTCAATTTGTTCACAATTTTGAACAGTGTGCAACTCATTTTTTAAAATTGTGAACAGTGCGCGACTCATTTTTCCACCATGTTGAATAAACAGTGCGCGACTCCTTTTTTTCCCAAATTTTGAACAGTGCGCGACTCATTTTTACAAATTTTGAACAATGCGCAACTCATGTGTTTTCACAATTTGAAGAGTTTCTGACTTATTTTTTTGTAATTTTGAATGAACAGTGCCCCACAAAATTGTCCCCCATTTTTGAACAGTGCACAAATGATTATTCCAAATTTTGTACAGCCTGTGACATGATTTTTTCACAATTTTGAACAGTGCGCAACTCATTTTTCCACAATTTTGAATGAACAGTGCATGACATATTTATTTGCAAAAATTTGAACAGTGAGCAACTCATTTTACAAATTTTGTACAGCGCGTGACTCATTTTTTCAAAATTTAATTTATGAAAAGTGTGCGACTCATTTTTCCACAATTTTGAAATCATAATGAACAGTGGGCAACTAATGTTTCCCACAATTTTGAACAGTGCGCGACTCATTTTTTCAAATTTTGGTACAGTGCGTGTCTCATTTTTTCACAATTTCGAACAGTGCGCAACTCATTTTTCCACAATTTTGAATAAACAGTTTGCGACAGTAGAACAACTGGCACTGATCATTGGTTCATCAGCATGAGAATGGGTGTAAAAAAATGGCATAAATAATGAAACATGTGTGTTTAAGCATGCATACATAACAATGAAACTTACCAACCACTCGGCCAGGAAACATATGGTGCAGAAGCTGCGGGATTCAATCATTCAGCATGCTCTCCCACTGATATTATGCAATTCAGTGGTCAAACTGGCAGTCAACTTATGTTGGGATTTCCCAATTGTGAAAATAACCTCAGCAATCTCCAAATACAAACATGTTCATTTATTGTCAGTCAAACAGCAATTAATCCATCATGTCACCCTGACAGTCTCAAAACACGATGCAAAACCAAAGCATTTTCGTTTCGTCTAACACACAGCTGGTAACGTCGCTGAATATTGCACAAAAGCAGCTTCATTATTTAGTTCCAGCGACTTGAAATACACGTTCCCCGGGAGCCAGACAACTCGCCCCAAAGCCAACTCGCCCCAGGACAAGTCGCCCCGAAAATCTGGACAAGTCGCCCCAAATATGTTGGACAACTCGCCCCAATCGAAAGACAACTCGCCCCAATTTTGTTTCTTATATATAGTATTATAGAAATTTTGTTCATATACAATTTGTTAAGTTTAATGTACTAATATTCGTGATTATTGTTTTTAGGAAATGTAGTTGTATGATGTTTTTTTTTTCATTTCATATTGTAAAACTTTGTAATTCAATAATTGTTTATTAAAATAAGCCCCATTTAGTTCGTCTTGTTTTGAAAACGTGTGAAATGTTAAACGTTTATTTTGACGGCATGCTTTCATTTTCTGTTCAAAGATTGTTTAATGAGACATTTTGTATGATAGTTTGGTTTAATTAAAGAATAATGGAATGTCTTTGTGTTAGTTATGTTTTGAAAACGTGTGAATTGACGACAATTAATTAAGCCGGCATGCTTTCATTGTCTGGTCAAAGATTTATTAATAAGACAAACGGTATGACAGTTTGGCGTGATTAAAGAATAAATAAGGTAACACGCTTAACCAGACAACAATGCTGTTTGCAAAGTAATTATAAGGGCTGACTATATAAAAAGAGGGTATCTGAATTAGCCCAAAGTATGTGTTTTGTTTGTGTCGGACAATACTATTTGTGACTTGGAATACGATTGCTATATAGTTGTGTGGGTTTCAGTGCATCTGCCATGTGTTCTAACATATATGTGCTTATTTGATGTCGGATACAATAATTTTCTAGTGTTAGTTAGTTTTTTGTTTGTGTTTCTGCAATGGCAGAAGTGGCAAATTGTATACATTGTGGAAAGACAGTTGGGCAGAGGCAACGTGCTGTTTCTTGCGATGCCTGCGAGCGATGGCAACACATAGGCTGTGATTCTGGTAAGTAAACTTATAATATAATTATTTGTTGTGTCTTACATTTTTTAGGTCAGGCAGCTTTTGTTTCCCCATAATTAATGAATCTAAATTGTTGGATACTTGCATATTATCGGGTAGTGTCCGTTAACCCGGTGACACATAACAGATGTGTTTTACGACCTGATAACGATCATAAAACCTTTCAGATAAATGTCAGAAGTCACTGGACCGTTATCTTTGCGTTATTTGGGTGATGTATACCGCTTTAAACTATTGCTCATGGTGTAATATTGAATGTATTTACAGTTTTTTTACTTGTCAGTACAAATATATTTTAAACGTTTGTATAAATCCTTAGTATTGAACATTACTATCTGCTGAAATGATTGAATATTATGATAAAATGTGCATTTTATATTTATATTTATGATAAGAATTTACATTAAACTTTTATTTAATATCCTTCATGTATATACATAAGTCGCATATTTTGAAAATAATTACTTTGTCAAAAAAGGCGTGAAAACTCGACACTAAATAAAGAAATATCGTATTGTTTGTTAAGTGTATGTGCTTGACATATTTTTAAAATAGCATTTTGTTGTGGTAATTCTGACGCTATTGGTTATTGAGATATCGCTGTTGACAAAAAGCCGTTCAGTTTGACATGTAAGGTTCGTTTGTCGGGATATGCTAAACTTAAAATTGAAACAGAACCAACATATTATCAAATAAGACGATGGTATCAGAAGGAAAGCTATCCAGGCGACAACGAAGGAAAAACACGTCTCTCCAGGGAAAAATCTTCAAGCTGTGGGAAGCGTACGAGAGCGGAGAATTGTCAGTCAACGGCCTACTGAGGAAATATAGTGGCATTTATGGACCAAATGCATGAACGTTGCTCATTTGATGTCTTTCTGATTGTTGGAAATGTTTCAACCCTTGTTTTTGACAAGCTTGTTTGTGTGTGAAAGTTACTGTGTGTTTGTAATGTTTTACCATTATTATATTTTTTAAATGTTTGATAATATTCATCATTTACGGACCAAATGCCTGCCTGAAAGTTGCTAGATTGAATTGAAATAAATTATTGCTCATTTGTTGTTTTTTTCTTCTGATTGTTAGAAATGTTTCAACCATTGTGTTTAAAAGCTTGTTTCTGTGTGAAAGTTTGTGTTTAATTATTACGGATGTTTGAAATGTTTGATAATATTCATCATGGCTCATTACAACCTGTGTTTGTAATGTTTTAAAAGTATTAAAGATGTTGGAAATGTTTGAAAATATTTTGTGAAAGTTTGTGTTAATTATTACGGATGTTTGAAATGTTTGATATTATTCATCAAGGCTCATTACAAACTGTGTTTTAAAATTATTTTTAAAATGAGTTAATAAATGGAAATGTTTGATAATATTTTGAATTGTCTTTTCATTCATAAATCTATGTTATTTATTTCATTTAATATGCTAAAATTGATGCTTTGTATGTTTTCAATAAAAACAAATGTTAGTATCGTGAGTCTGTAATTGTTATAAATTATGAATACAATTATGAATATAACACATTTCTATTTTTATTTTTTTCCCCATGTATTATTCGTTTTGTGTATTCAGCATTCCTTTTAAAGTCAAAAATGTTATTTAATACATTTTTTTCACAAAGAGTATTATATATATGACAAAATATTTCGTTGCACGCTGTCATTTAATTTGGGGCGAGTTGTCTTTTATTTGGGGCGAGTTGTCTTTCGATTGGGGCGAGTTGTCCAATATATTTGGGGCGACTTGTCCAGATTTTCGGGGCGACTTGTCCTGGGGCGAGTAGGCTTTGGGGCGAGTTGTCTGGTAACCACGTTCCCCACCCACTTTGATTTCGCACGTGAAGGCCTGTTTTTTGGGGGAAACTGTGAACATCTCACAACTAAACGTATATTACGGAGATGGACAAGTTGAAAAATAAATCACTCTTATCACTTCCAAATTGCACACTACGTTAAAATCCCGTTCCATTTGATTATTGTATTTATTGTTTGAAATTTTCACTCTACACATTCGCTTTGAAAATAGCGGTTGGTGTGTACTCTTGGAAGTACATGTCGAATGTGTTATTGTAAAAAATATTGGTATTGTGTTTTAAGTGCAGAAATTGTTCTTTTAAGTTTCGATTTCTCGCTTTAGTTTTTGTATTATGTGCGTTTAAATTTGATTGATTGTTGCTTACTTTCGAACTATTTTTTATGTGTAAATATATATGCATAGACGCTAGCGGATGTAATCAGGTTGCTACTAATTTGCATATTTATCAATGAATTTAGCGGTTGTTTGTTTTTGTTTGTTTTGTGAATATTTTCTTATTTACTTTAAAATGTGGCATAATAAATAGAATATATGGTTGGTGACTTTTGATATCATGTGATATAAGACTCGTCCGATATGGCGTGTGAAAAGGCTCGGCAAGCCTCGCCTTTTCCTACGCCATATCAGACTCGTCTTATATCACATGATATCAAAAGTCACCAACCATATATTCTCTATATGTGCGGGAGGGGATGTTGAAAAGTAAACTCCTGCATTCTGGTCACTTTTTAACTGTATTTGGAGACTGACGTTACAGAGCATTTTTATATGAAATTTCACTTTCATTGACCATACTCAGTGACTGATCACATGAATATGATATATCATATATGTATTCCCCACCACGTTTTTCAATAACCACCTTTTTCGATCAGTCACGGAAATACATCATTTTATACGGTGTTTAACCCGACACTTGTATGCGCGCACACTCTTTGTTTACATATGCAACAAAAATTTATAGAATGTGAAATCAACAATAAATACGGTATAAAATATCATTATTTATTGCAATCTTGGAATCTTGATAAAATTGGTGTGTTTTACCATTCTAACATTCTACCATTCATAAATCGAGCAAATTAAATGGAAATATTTGATTTTTTTTCAAAACAATTATTTGTCTGCTACTATGGATAGTACCAGAGGCATTGCTCAAAACGTGCTAATAGTGTATTGTACAACAAAACTTATTAACAAAACTGGGTCTTCTCTAATGTGCATCAATACTAAAAAGAAATCAAAATAGTATAACTGGTTACTTTAACTTGTTTAAAGACCCTATAACCACTAACTACTGGCCCTATGGTCTCAAAGTCCTTAACAACGTATACCAGGACGTTGAAGAAAAAAGATGTACTTATTTGCCCATTATATGCTCAATATCCGTCACAGTTGATGAACATTAAACGTTAACGTCCATCTGATCATATATTATAACGTTTTAAATTCATTATAACAACAGTTTAAGAGTAGGACATTCATAGTGTGAAGTTTGACATAATTTAAACATTGTAGAAAGTTCTGTGTGTGGAGCAGAACAGATGCCTTTAAGTGTTGGTAAACTAGAAAAAAAAGGTACATGGCTTTGTAATAATGATTTGTTTTCTTGTCATGCAAAAAAATGTATCATGACTTGAGCATAGCTGATATTTTTTGCTGGAAAACCCTTTAGGGGATCCGAAAATGGTTGTACGGGGATATAACAAAAAGACAACCCAGTCCGTCAGAATGCTGTGCACAATGTGTAATTGTTATAAATCGTGGTATAATGCAAAGTTATTCACCAGTGACTCATTAGTCTTCGGCAATAGTCGAAGGATGTCCTTTGATTTCAGTAATTTTCGGAAGCTGACATAACATTCCGTTAATAATCATCTAAAATATATTTTCTTTTTGATAAGATTATTTATTTATTCAAGTTAATCAAATTGTTTTTTCAACCATTTAGATAATTGTCTAAAAAGGTTATTGTACTGGGATTTCAACCCACAATAAGTAGGCTTCAACATTTTGTTATGATACATGTATCTATTACAGTTATAGCTTTAACAGACATTAATAACGATTACAAAAGTTACAAAACAATCATTTAGTATCAACTATCTATAAATAAGTATCGATTGTATACGGATCAGTTTGCCATGTTAATAATTTTGCATTATACAGAAAACAAATATCTATTTGCAACAAAGATTCCTATTCCATTTTGCGGGGACTGGCTTCTTAGATCTTCTCAAATTTTGCTGTCACAACTTCATATGATTTCAACAATTCAACGGTTAAAACTTGTAAATAAAAATCACGCACTATCTTGGAAATGACTTAATCGAAAAATTAATTATATGGAGACCTGTCGGTTGCATATTGCATACAACATTATTTTAACGCTTAAATACGAAGACTCACTTGGTTCCTGGAAAAAAATAAATTTCCGTTTTTGCGTCCAATAAAGTTGGGTGCAACTTAGAGTACAATTGTTTTACTCGTCCAAAAAGATTGGGTGCGAACGCACCCAACGCACCGTCTGGCTTCGGGTATGGTAAAATACGCACAGTTGACTTTGAAGTGTTCATGATCGCACACATTGATGTAGTTTTCTTCTCCGATGATAAAAATACAACTTACTATTAATAAACTGAACAGAACTCCTAAATGTCTATTGATACTTTTGTTAGTATGAAAAATATATTAAGCGTTTACAACATATATTAATGTATGTATTATATACAGCCGATTGTTAATATGTGCTGTAAGTGTTAAGTTAGTCAAGTCAATCTAGCGTACCAATACATTGCATCACGGTCGTTCTGATATAGAAAGTCGCAAAATAACTTAACCCATTAAGGTTCATGGGGGGATAAAATTCATTAAAAATTCGCTTTGGTTTATCTTCATTCAATGTGGTACAATATGGTCAAACTATATATCATTTTAAAGCTTAAGACGGATAGAAAAACATAAACACATTTTTGACATTCAATATTTGTGTGCTTTATTCATATTTTGGTTTAAAACCAATACATTTTTGCACTAATTTACAAAATCTCAATCTAAAGTTAGGAAGGATATGCACTACCTTAAGTTGAATAAATACAAAGCTATATACATATACAAGGTCAAGTTAGCAACATTTCACAGAAAATTATTGTCATAAAAACAACAAATGAGTTTTTATTCAACTGCCTTTTTTGGATAAATTTCCTAAACAAAGTTCTAAAAATAACTAAAACGTAACTACTTTTTAAAAATCCAGGTATGGTGGATAATAAGAGTCACAATTCTATTTCAAATGCTTAACAATTTTGTTATTTACCTCTCAACCAAATTGAAAATTTTAAACCATCTCAAATTGAAATAGATTGCAGACGACATATAAAACAGTAAAGGAATATAAAGAAATTGGCAAACCGATTGATTTTATATTTCGATTCCTTCTACCCATTTTGAAAGCGTGGCCATCGCTGTGCTCCGTACAAAAACGTGCAAAACAAATCGGTCGAAACCACGTGCAGTGGTGAGAAAACAGGGTATGTGTATCACATACCTGAGAAAACACATACTTATTTTGACAGTTGGGTGGCAAATAGTAAAACAACTATTAACATTAATCAGCAAGAGATCGCACTAAATAACAGAAATGACCACGTAGATATATCATCACTTACCCTATTTCAAATATTTTCCAGCTGAAAATTGTCCCCCACACGTCTTTTTTTGTTTATTTGTATTGTTTTTCTGGAGCCGAAGTGCATCTCACAGAATATCCATCCAACTTCCGTTGTTTTCACTTTCGTTATTAAAAACTCCGTTTAAAAGAATTATTTCTACTTTTAGATTGTTAAAGCGATGTATTATTATATATTATCAATAGAATAGTATACCATGATGAATTGAACGGAGTTACGTATCGATCTTTCTGTCAGTCTGTAAGCGTACTATTTTACGCGCAATAATATAAGTACAGTGATTCGACAATGATTTTAAACATTGGTAAAATGCTTCTTACATAGTTATTCTTTTGAGTGTTTATGAGGTCTCATCATGCAGTTTGCAAACATCAACGGAAAGATTACAATCCAATGCATTTGTCATCGTCAACCGTTTAGAATGTCAATTAGGCGATGAGTGAGTTTTTAGCATGTTTCTTTCTATTTTATTAATTTAAAAATGGCTGCCCCCATGGTGATGAAATGACATGTGTTCGAGTTTTGATATTTCTAGATATATAAACTTTTTTTACTATTTAAGCGTAACTTGCCCTCGTCAATGTCGATATTAATCACTAGTTATATAATTTTCCGCCGAAATACGTGGAATAAACATGATTCAGATTTTTGAAAATAATTTATATTTTATTGTTAAAATCGCTTTGTATTTTGATTGATTTTGTGGATGTTATGATACGTTGATGTACAAAATTGGTAGCAGTTTGAAGGAAAAACATCCTTTAAAGCATATATGTAAACATTTTCAATGTGGCACTCTTCCTTTAGTCAAATTTGAGTTCAATGCTAGGGGTGCCACATTTTTCAAAATCAAGCCTCTACATGAACCTTAATTAAACGCTTTTTACGTGACCTCCGATCGATGTAGTCACAACAGGCATCTTTTCGAAAAAAAATGCTGGTTATCTATGAAGGTAGTGTTGCGGAATTAATGTCCACACCCGACCAAAGGATGGCGCTGGCTTTAGGCCTTCAGTGGTCAAATTCAGAATTTCTGTATACCTATATTTCAACAGTAGATTCTGAACAAATGAAGAGCGATATTTAAATGCGAGATATTTTTATTCATTACAAAGCGAACATTTTATATCGATTTTGATGGCGATGTTGGGCCAGACCTGTTTACCGGAAGTGCAAGCAAAGCGCATTCCGACAGCTCTCGTTCCAATTCACTTTTGTCACCATATATATATAGTTTTATCTTATTTCATAATTGATGAATTACACTGCATTCCAAAGCTGATAACGCAGTGCACGTGCTTCGCGTGCCCATCATCGAAATGGAGCCCGCCGTTCTGCTTCGCTTCCCTGGCTGAAACAATTCGTGTTTTATATTAGAAATCGATACGATGTTCATTATTTTTAAACGAACTGAAAATTTAAACATTGGATAATTATAAGTTTTTGTTAATTGAATGTATGTTTTGTTCAGGATAATTTTTTACGACAAGAAAACAGTGCGGGTATCTTGTTTATCAACGCGTGCTAATTGTGATAATTGGGGTAAATACATGAAGCATTCAGTCGTGACATATCGGGCGCTAGTAAAAGATGATATAATACATGTCTATCATAGTTAAATAAATCTGCAATGGTATCTAATCATCACACTTAGATATCTCGGACATTTCCATGTTGAACACATTTGCACAAAAGAGCATGTGCAATGTGTTTTTTACAAAGGCCTATTGGTAATATGTGTGCTTTGAGATAAATAAATTAATTAATCCTTTCAGTATATTGATAACCCTGATTCTCCTTATTTTTAATTAAAAATGCATTACGCTGTGAGTGTTTGTGTCAATGCTAGCTTTAAACATATTGTAATAGCTGATATGAGTTTTGATTTTGAGAAGATTTGGAACGGGTCTGCTTGTTTTGTTCCCCCGGAGAAGTGAGTTGAGGTTGTCCTGCACATTCCGAAGTTTGTCTTTAAAATCACTGTATAATACCTCGCCACCTCACACTGGTCGTAACGAGGACGCTTGTATGGCGAGAGGGGGAGTTTGAATATAAAGAAGTTTGAAAAATCAGTGTGTTTTTGAAGTTCTTATATTTCAGGGCTACATTTTGATCCCGGATTTCTTTACGAAGGAAGAACTAGACTTGTGTCGTACGACTACGGAAGAATTAGTTGATGACTTGGCGACAAAACTGTATAATGCTGGAAAAATTAAAGGTTTGCATAGTATGAACCACGTTTACCACTTTGGTTAGTGAGTGCATGGCTCGGTCGCAGTTCGGCATAGCTCGGTCGCAATTCGGCATAGCTCGGTCGCAGTTCGAGTTCCGTGGCTTGTCCAAGCAATTTAAATGATAGCGTCTTCTTGCAACTCGCCTTATGATATTCGAGCCACGGCCGGTGAAGTCGTTCTCTTTTGGTAAAGTAGTTTTCTTTTGGTGAAGTAGTTCTCTTTTGTGGGCATTTTTTCAAGTAATTGACGTAAGTTTTAACAACACCTGGTACATAAACGCCCACAAAGGGCTAGTGTAGCAATAAGCTAAAGGACAAACCCATATACAAATATTAGTGTTATTGTATCATAAAACACAGGCAAAGGGTAACAGGTTGTAGCTTTAAGAAACTAGTCAAAACATTCATAAATATAATTGATTTAAATTTACATATTTTACAAAGAAATGATTATTTATAAGCGAACAACAAAGTAAAATGTTTTGTAAATAATGTGTACTCGTAACACGTTGTAAATTGACATGGACAATTTCGGTTTAAAGAAGAACTAGTATGCCACGCCAGTCGCTATATAGAGAATAATAGTTTAGTGTTGATAATAGATCAGGTTTATCATGCGAGGCTTAGAATACACAAAGCGCGAGCCTTTATCTCACTTTTTATTCAGTAAACCTTTTTATTTAAACAAAATTAGTTTAACTGGATATTTTCGCTGGATTTATGACGTCATTTTGTCGAAAAAATGACTTCATTTCGTGCCATGGATTATAGTAGAAATTTAATCAACGGGGCTTTAATCAACCGAATTCGCCGTAAAAGTGGGATAAAACTAATAACGCTTTTACCACGAATTTGCAAGACCAAATAAGCCTCACTCTGGGAAAACCCGCTTAGCCTGTGCAGTCCACACATGCTAATCTGGGAAGACGCAAATGCATTAAGTCCGGCTTTCCCAGAGCGATGCCCATATGTGCCACGTATATGATAACCATTATCCCCACTTGTCTCTAACGCCATGTGATGTGTGTTGTAGAGACGTTTGAGCACCTTGACCTCTTTCATCGCCTCACGAAGCTAGAGGAGGCATTTCCGGGCGCCAACGTCATCCTCCACAAGGTCCCCAACATGCCCATGGTTCGTACACGCTATATGATTGGTGCAATTTTAGTTGCAACCTGTTTCTTTTTGTGCGAAATTTTATTTCCTCATTTCATACATTCAGTCATTTCATACAGTTATATGATTTTATTTAATATATTAGCTTTTTATATACAGATTTGTCCATGCCCAGCCCCTTGATGAGTACATAATCGTCAACATACACTTACATACAATTATAAGTATTTTATATTTCAAGAATTGTACCCCCACCCTCCCCAAAAAAATATTGTACACACAAACTAAATTAAGTATAATTAAGTATGCATATCATTTCTCAGTACAATATTTCACATAAGAAAAGTACCTAGTACATGCTGAATTGAAATGTGTAAAATAAACTAATAATGCAGATTTTACTCAATACGTGTGTAATAAACAATATTTATATATGTGATTTGATGAGTAATTTCGTTATATGAGATGTCATTAAATAATTTAACAAGGGGCCAGATTCTTAATTCTCAATCTGTTTGTTTAGACTGGATTGTGTTGAACACCGATATTAGTTCAATTGAGATAAGTTTGAGGCCGCTCTGGCTAGAACCAGTAACTGGGTGCTCCCGATGTCCCAATTGCAAGTCAGTCACCCAATCAATGGCACCATAACGACCCTTATACGTACCCGACCTTCAACTCTGACCTAACATCCGCGCCAATATATGACTCGTTCTGATCATAAGTCATACACTATCTCTGCCATTAGTTTACACCAAGTTGTGAATCCAATGGCCTTTGTTATATGTAAGGTTTAAAGTAGATTTTTTTACCCATTTACTTGTTCAATGCAAAATGTATGAAAGTAATATTCTGTAGACAAGTTAAACATTCCATTAAATAACAAATATTTAAATATTTACAAAGTAGAAATCCTTTCTGATCTAGAAGACATATACTAGTACCTGTGGCGGCACGTGTTACCGTTAACCTATAGGGGACGTAATGGCTTACAGGAGACATACACCTGTGGCAGCACTTGTTACCGTTAACCTCAAGGGGGCGTAATGGCTTACAGGAGACATATACCTGTGGCGGCACTTGTTACCGTTAACCTATAGGGGACGTAATTGCTTGCAGGAGACATATACCTGTGGCGGCACGTGTTACCGTTAACCTCAAGGGGTCGTAATGGCTTACAAGAGACATATACCTGTGGCGGCACTTGTTACCGTTAACCTATAGGGGACGTAATGGCTTACAGGAGACATATACCTGTGGCGGCACTTGTTACCGTTAACCTATAGGGGACGTAATGGCTTACAGGAGACATATACCTTTGGCGGCACTTGTTACCGTTAACATATAGGGGACGTAATCGCTGACAAGAGTTTGACCCCGATTTCGATTCTCTCTCAGGGATACCGAACAATCTGGGCCAACGAGAGGCTTCTAAATCTCGTTGAGCAGATTATAGGACCGGATATTGCCGGCAACCCCGTCTGGAACCTACGCACCAAGACGCCCCAGAGTGAGGCCACCACGGTGCCCTGGCATCAAGGTACCCGTGTAACAAATTAGCGCGATTGCTTATTAAATAAATGTTAATTCCCAACAACTGTAAAATGAAATGTGTTGACTTTTTAGCAGTCTACCAAACACCGTTTTATTTATTACTTATGAAAAATGAAACACCGAACCCTCCCGTGTAGTTCAAGTTGTTTAACGTGGTACTAGCATTAAAATATAATTTATACAACCTCGTACATTTAATGCGAATTGTTTATATTTTATTCGGTAACACCCAATTTTAAAGTGAGTGTTTTTCGTCATATGTGACTTACATTATCCGCATCCCTAGACGTCGGATACCTCGACAACTCCGCTTACAAGACGCTGATTCCAAGCGCCTGGGTGCCTTTGTTGGACGCCAACGAAACAAACGGCTGCCTGCAGGTGACGTTTTGGATTATTCGTTCACAAATTATAATTAGCTAATATTTATTAATGAAATACACGTTTCTTGATCTTATCGATTGTATTAGTTGCGTTAATAAAATTACCGACTTTCTGCATACGCAGTGACAGGCACGTCAATTACAGTCTAGCACAGTCTTGCTTTAAATCTGATTTGGCGACATAAGCTTGTGTCCCTTCCCGGCGCTAATTGGCAATGTGTTATTGTAGGATAAGCGAATCCATAATTAATTGTATTACATCCCTTAATAAATATAGAAATGAGCCGCGCTCTTGGGAAAAGCCCTTAATGCATCCGCGTAAAGTGTCGTCCCAGATTAGAACCTGCAGGCTTATCAAGGACGACATTTCGCGCCTAGACTGGATTTACGTTTAAAAGAGACCTCCTTTAAACGGAAAGTTCCATAAAAGCGCACATGTTTGTAGCCTCCTTTTCTAAGAGCGCGGCTCAAAGTTGTTTGTTAATTCACTGATGTTATTTGTGCCGGTTGTCCTCAGTTCGCAGAGAGCGGTCACCGCACGGGTCGGGTGGGTCTGCATCGCTGCTGCTGGGGCGGCACGTGGTACGTGGAACTGGACGAGGGCGACATGAAACACAAGCTAGGCGAGTAGCCGCCCCTGATCAGGCGTAAACATACATTTGAGGCTCGCTATTGAAAAAAAACGGGTTACATGCATGTGCTTTAAGTGTGGTCCAATATTAGCCTGTGCGGACTGCACAGACTAATCAGGGACGATATTTTCTTCTTTTATGCCTTTTTTCGTTTAAAGAAAGTATCTTCTTACCGACAATCAAATTAAGTTGAAAGTATCGCTCTGTGAAAACGGGCTTTATGCATGTGGGTAAATTGGCGCTTTTTGGAATGTTGCGTTTTATCGAAGATCCTTTCTGTTCTGTGTATTTTGTAGAGCACTTCTCATATTTTGTGCGTTGAATTTGTGTACTGCACTGTACTCTTTTTTATTGCGATGTGTTTTTGGTATCACTAGGCGTGGACACAGAACGTGATATTAAGACTGTACCTGTGCCGTACGGAGGGCTCGTCCTGTTCAACAACCTTATACCGCACCGCAGGTCAGTATGTAACACGGCTTTGACAGTATTGCGAGCAAATAAGATTAATCATACCGGTTACAATATCTTATCAAAATGGGATTGCTATTTGGCATAATACTGCCTTTTATTTGTACACATATAGGAAACAATAATCAAATAAGATGCGCAGCTACATTGCATATGCATAAACTGATAGAGTCCGGTAGACAATGATAAATCTATGGTTTATGAAGCAACGATAATTGTGTTTTTTTAATAGAATTATTATCGATTATCGTACTATGCAGATTTATGATTTTCCATCAACACAATGAAACATATCGAAATCCCCGTTGTACAAGTCTGCACGAGTATCTTCCCTGCTCCAGTTTGCCCAACATGTCTGACGACGTGCGCTGGAGCCTCGACCTCCGCTGGCAGCGCCCGAGCGACCCGGATGGACTCTGGGGTCTCAAGAAACCCGTTGTCATGCGTCTGGCGGATAAACCGGAAATGGCTATCGACTGGACGGAGTTCGATGCGGTGGACAGACACGCCCAGCAGAAGAAAAGTGTCACTAGTGTGAGTGTGCTGACATTCTTGTTCAAAATTGCCTAAACGCGTACGTATTTTGTCCAATTGATAAGTTTTTACGTTTCCTGTGTAAAATCGGTGTCTGTTGAGTGATCTTAAAACAAAATCACTTAAGTGAATCTGAAGTTATCATATCCGTTAAGAGAAGTCTACTAAAGGAACTTCACTTACAGCTGAAGTTCGTTTCTCCTTTGAGAGCATTATAATTTGTAAATGAAATCGACATTAACCTGTATAACAAAAAAAATACTGAACTTATGTCGCTCAATTAAGCATATTCCGCAAATACACTTTTGTTAACAAAACACCGATACACTGCGCTAGAATGAATCTTAAGTTAGATCTCTGTTGCGAGCATTACCAATCCCAGCCCCTGGTGTTCATACGTGTTTCCAGGAGGACGGCGTGGCGGAGGAGGACCCTGAGTTCGACACCACGCTGCCAGGGCCTTGGATGAAGAAGTGGGAGATCGTACACATGAACAAACACACGGACAGGCACGCCAGGGACGAGGCGAAGCGAGATTAGGTGCAGAGACAAGCCAGTGATGGATAAGAGAGCTGAGAACTACGCAAGCTCTTATCTCACATCTAACATTATCTAAGTTCTGTTTTTGTAAGACTAGCAATTAATTATACCTTTTTAGGTACACGCTTTTTCGCAGGCTTTCATATATGCATGACGTGGCTATGTTGCTATGATATCTCGTGCTGTTGTCACAGACATCAGAAGCTTCTGTTGAACTGCGCAAGCTAGAGGTCGTTTTATTGTCATTAAAATGTATTTAATAAATATGTACACACGTGTGTGCGTCAGTTACTGATTGTTGACCCTTTAGACCATTCTTCTACAAATATAATGCCTCAACCGATCTTATGGGGCTGTTATATAAAAGGTAAGCATTAAACGATACATTATGTATATACCAGTGTAAAGATTTATTCCAGTCTGGACAATGTTGACATGCGATTTAGACCCGTATTCACTTACAGTGTTTCTCTTACTTAAGAATACACGTCATACTTTTTCATAAATACGTTCTGTCTCAAAATGATTGGTATCAAAGTCGTTTGCATTATTAAAAATAATATTAAATAATTGATGAGCCGCGCTAAAAAAAACGGGCTTAATGAATGCGCGTAGTGTCGTCCAATATTAGCCTGTCTGTGCGGTTATGAACGGCAATTTCCGCTTTTATGGAATTATTAAAGCAAATCTCTTCTTGACGAAAATCCAGTTTAGGCGGTAGTTGTAGTCCCTGATTGACATGTGCCGTCTGCACTAGGCTCGGTTTTTTCAAGAGCGCGGGTTATATGTAACTAGAGTTGGGGAATTTCAGTAAAGATTTGAATGAACAAAGCAGCGTTCTCAAACTTTTTATAACAAAACCTCGGTTAATTAATACGGTCGGAGACTGTGCTAAGCGTGTAACAAACGCTACGCATACTAACATGATTATTTAGTCAAAACAAAACGTGTTGGCATCCAGCAATACTGAGATACGAAGAATAATTCAACAAAGTTATAAAACTTTATTTAATCAATTGCACAACAATTAATCACAAACAACTGTACATGGACGGAGTATGGCTTGTAGATGAGTGGTATCCCGAGGGATGGTGTGATGAGGGAGTGAAGTAGAGAGCGACTCAGGGCAGCGGTTCAGTCTTCAATTGGAAATCAACATCTGTGTAAATTCTGCAATGAACACATAGTTGATTAAGAAACTGTGTGTAATTGAATACGGTTCGCTATAAAAGAACATTCTATCAAATACAGTTCGCTATTAGACGGACATTCTTCTTTTTAAGTTCGCTATAAGACGGACATTCTATAGAATACATTTGCTAGAAGACGGACATTCTATAGAATACATTCGCTATAAGACGGACATTCTAAAGAATACATTCGCTATAAGACGGACAATCTCTAGAATACATTCGCGATAAGACGGACATTCTATAGAATACATTTGCTAGAAGACGGACATTCTACATAATGCATTCGCTATGAGACGAACATTCTATTGAATACATTCGCTATAAGACAGACATTCTTCATAATGTATTCGCTATAAGAAGGGCATTCTATAGAATACATTCGCTATAAGACGGACGTTCTATAGCATGCATTCGCTTTAAGACAGACATTCTATAGACTACATTAGCTATAAGACGGACATTCTATAGAATACATTCGCTGTAAGACGGACATTCTATAGAATACATTCGCAATAGGTAGGACATTCTACAGCATACATTCGCTATGAGACGAACATTCTATAGAATACATTCGCTATAAGACGGACATTCTACAGAAAACATTCGCTATAAGACGTACATTCTATAGAATACATTCGCTTTAAGACGGACATTCTATAGAATTCATTCGCTATAAGACGGACATTCTATAGAATTCATTCGCTATAAGACGGACATTCTATAGAATTCATTCGCTAAAAGACGGACATTCTAAAGAATGCACTCGCTTGAAGACGGACATTCTATAGAATACATTCGCTATAAGACGGACATTCTACAGAATACATTCGCTATATGACGGACATTCTTTCAAATACATTCGCTATAAGACATTCTATAATAAAAAAGCAGTTCGCTAGATGACGGACATTCTATAAAATACATTCGCTATAAGACGGATATACTATGATAAAAAAGCAGTTCGCTATATGGCGGACATTTTATAAAATACTATCGCTTTAAACGGACATTCTGTAACAGTAAGGGTCTGCGATAAGTTTCCATTACATGAACATGGCAGTAATTCATTTAATCCGCAAATTGATATTTTACGTAATATTTTAATCTGTAATTATCTGATCTGTTTTACGTCGCAATATAATTAATACCTCATTCTATTATAGTAATACTACTTGATAGTTGATCGCAAATGTTAAGGGTATAATTAATAAATATCGCAAATATATAATGCTTGCTTCTGTTTCGACCCTTGCTTGTCAATATAATGCGGCATTGATTCGTCTAATGATAGTTGTTTTGCAAAACTGTGAATGACACAATCTGGGGAGGTAGATCTATGAAGACATGTTCACATGTAGCCTATTTCAGTTAATATTAAAAATTGACCTTCTTTTAAATATATGATATATAAACAACATATGTAGTATATTTACATTAAACTGATTTATACCAATTTTATTTTTTCAAATAAGTTCTATTTTTCAATCGCATACCGGGAAAATGGATTTTCAAAGCGATTTCACGTTGATCACGTAATCCGAATTCCTAACTTTAATACATATTAAGTCCCTATCTCCATTATGAGGATTGTGGGATACGTCCCCCTGCATACATAATCCGGTAGTTTATACATATCCCGGTAGTGCATACATATCCCTGTAGATCATACATATCCTTGTAGTTCATACATATCCCTGTAGTTCATACATTTCCCGGTAGTTCATACATATCCCTGAAGTTCATATAAATCCCGGTAGTTCATACATACCCCGGTAGTTCATACATATCCCGGAAGTTCATATAAATCCCGGTAGTTCATAAATACCCCGGTAATGCGTAGATACCCTGGTAGTTCATACATACCCCAGTAAGTCAGACTTAACCCTGTAAGAAAAAATACCCCGGTAGTTGAATACATACCCTGGTAATTGATCTGTCCGTCGCCGTCGTCATCGGCCTCCTTAATCATCTCCTCCACCTCCTCGTCGGTGAGGCGCTCGCCCATGGTGGTCACGATCTGCCTCAGGTCCGCCGCAGAAATGATGCCCGTTCCTGAAACACGGCGACAGACGTAAAGTGATGTAGGGGCAGACGTTAAGTGATGGAGGTAGAGACGTTAAGTTGTGGTGTGGGAGTCGTTAAGTGGTGGCGGTAGAGACGTTAAGTGGTGGAGGGGCAGACGTTAAGTAGTGGAGATAGAGGAGACGTTAAGTGGTGGAGGTAGAGACGTTAAGTTGTGGTGTGGGAGTCGTTAAGTAGTGGAGGTATAGACGTTAAGTGGTGGAGGTAGAGACGTTATGTTGTGGTGTGGGAATCGTTAAGTGGTGGCGGTAGAGACGTTAAGTGGTGGAAGGGAAGACGTTAAACGGTTGAGATAAAGACATTCAGTGATGGAGTGGGCAACATTCGGTGGTGGAGGGGGAGACGTTAAGGCGCAAAGAAGTGGATGTGGATACACGGCGACAGACTTTAAGTGGTGGAAGGGAAACACGGCGGCAGACTTTAAGTGGCAGATGGGGATATTTCTATCAAAAGCACCCCGTGATCCTTAGTCATATCACGAATTCCTCGATATGTGCGCGTAAGGCGATTATCGTTGTATCGAGTGCATATATGAACATTACCTCAATGATTATTATCCGTATCAGCAGATTTATAAAGTGTACTCGACATAAAAGAAGTTTATTTTACCTATTGACGCTTTTATTGCTTGACTCTTAAGCCATGTATGACCATATTTTTCATAACGCATATTTCTATCATTCTTAATGATGCGTAATATATTATTTTTCACTCATCCTATTAGTTAAATTGTATGCGTGATTGCGTCCACGTATTGTAGTATAATCAAGTTATCATAGGCTGTATGATGTCTGAAAAGTATGACACGTGACCGCCAGACAGATATACACATTAAACTGGTTCCAAACATAGCTTTATTTTATTCAGTCGACAGAAAGTCCCACGGAAATCATGAAGTCACAGGGTGGAATTAAATTGATTTTCAACAAAAGATGGTATGAAAGATAAATCCAAATCGGCATGAATTGGCTGAAAATGATTTTTAAGGGAAGTTACCTTGCGAGGTTTAAGACAAACACAACGCATCAGTTAATTCCCTTCGCGTTGAGATACTTTAAACAAGCAATGGTTCAATCGCTTCCGTTACCACATTCACAGCGAGGGAATGCTTATATAAGGAGACAGTCTATAGCGAACACTAGGTTACCTTCTTTATCAAATACCCGGAAGGCCTCCAGTAGTTGATCGTCTGGTTCCGGTACAGTCATGCGCTTGGCCATGATGTGGAGGAACGCATCGAAATCCGTCAGGTGGGGACCTGTGGAATGAAACAGTCAATATTATTTGAGCCTCGCTCTGGGAAAACCGGCCTTAATGCATGCGAAGACACTCCGCTTTTATGCAAATTTCCGTTAAAGGACGTCTCTTCTGATCGACATATCAGTCTGGGAGGAAACTTTCGTCCCTGATTAGCCTGTGCGGACTGTTCAGGCTAATCAGGGACGACACCTTCAGCCGCGTGTGTCGTGAGGAAACAGGGCTTCAGTGCATTGCGTGAAGCGTATTCCCGGATCAGCGTGTTACGCACAGTCCCCACAGAATGATCCGGGACGTCACCAACCTGTTTTGTTGTATTTACTGTTTCAAGTAATGTTCGTCTCAGTGCAAATCTTCTTTATATCTAATATGCCGCCTTGATTAGCCTTGCATATTTACTATACAAGAAAAGCAGGTTTGTTTTTAAACTGATACGAAGTTGGTTATTGGCGTGTGTACAACAATGGCGGGAATCTGGTGACACGGACATTACTCAAAGAAAGCATGGCATCAGAAAGATAAATCAATCGTTAATGAGAAGAAATGAGAAATTATACAAACATTTATTCAAATTAACGTTAAATTATTTTCCGGTTGTTGATATGTATTTGAGATTCAACTGATAACATATAATGTCGGTAAATTTACTGTCCTTTTTCCTATTTAAATATCGTTGCCTATCGTTTGAGATTGCGACGAATATACTTGTTTTATTAACTAAAGTCGGTTACTACTGTAAAGGAAATACAACTATGCCGACGCTTTCATGAAGAGCGTTAACCATTGAGCATCTAATTTGGTCACAAAGAACAATGTACAACATCAAACAACAGTCCATTAGGATTCGACAACAATACGATTTTGTATGTTACCCTTTTTGGATTTTGGTTTTGGTGCTGGAAATATACAGTTTTGTAACAATTTAAATTATCTAATTAATTTTTTTTAATTGTCAAAACATAAGTTTATAAAGCAATTACCAGAACTCATTATATGAGCCTTGAACCAATGTAAGCGGACTGTAATTCCAGTTCTAGTTATAAACGGAACTGACCTAAAGGTAAGCGGACTGCAATCCTAGTTCAAACTATAGCATGATTGACCTCAATGAAAGCGGACTGTAATTCTAGTTTTAGTTATAAACGGAACTGACCTACATGTAAGCGGACTGTAATTCCAGTTCTAGTTATAAACGGAACTGACCTTAATGTAAGCGGTCTGTAATCCTAGTTCAAACTATGAACTGGACTGACCTCAATAAAAGCGGACTGTAATTCTAGTTCTAGTTATAAACGGAACTGACCTACATGTAAGCGGACTGTTATTTTAGTTCTAGTTATAAACGGGACTGACCTCAATGTCAATGTATTTTAATAACAGTTTTATAACTGGAACTGACCTTCGTCAGCGGCGCCCTCGGGCCGCTTTATAAGCTCCTGGATCTCCTGCTCCGTGGGGTGCTGCGCCATAGCACGCATGGCGTCCCCCAGCTCCCTTGCCGTCAGGAAACCGTCACCGTCCCGATCAAACAGCTTGAACGTCTGCGACAGCTCTGTTAATACATTAGTTTAAACCTATTTATTATAGATCAAATGTATCTGCAAATCCATTTACGTGCATGGTATATTCACCGATAGCTTCAAAACTAATACATGTGCAACTAACGCTATATTGTGTCAACCAAACAAGATATATTGTGGGCAAAAATTATTGTCTCGAAGCATAGTGATTTTTAGGGGCACTCACTGATAGGTAATCAACTTATCCTCGTCAAAACCGCATGGCATATATTCCGTCAAACTTTAATTATGTGAGCCTCGTTGTGGTAAAACAGGGCTAAATGCATGTGCGTGAAGTGTCGTCCAAGATTAGCCTGTGCAGTCCGCAATGGCAAATCACGGACGACACTTTCCGCTTTTATGGTATTTTCCGTTTGAATGAAGTTTCGTCTCAACGAAAATTCAGTGCAGGCGGAAAGTGTTGTCCCAGATTAGCCTGTGATGACTGCACAGGCTACTCTGGGAAGACACTTAACGCACATGTATTTAGCCCAGAGTTCTCAGAGCGCTTCTCATCTTCCGTGGGAGAATTTGATATCAAGAAGCCAAGCGTTTTTGAGAGAACGTGGGTTCCGATCACAAGAGATAATTCGAATTCCAGTAGACTTCATTTACTGACCAGAAAATATCGGGCTCTCAAGCGGGTATTGTTTATGTAATACCGATTAACATTAATTGTATATATAAGTCTATAGGTAAATGTAATACCGGTAAATACGTATTGTTTAGTAACAAATATGTTCATGTAATACCGATAAAAATGTATTGCATAGTAACCTACAGGTAAATGTAATACCGGTAAACATATATTGCATAGTGAACGATAGTTAAATGTTATACCGTTAAACATATAACCTATAGGTAAATATTATAGCGGTAAACAACTAAACATGCATTGTGTAGTAACCTCTAGGTAAATATAATACCGGTAAACATGCATTGTGTAGTAACCTATAGGTAAATGTCATGTCGGTAAACATTAATTGTGTAGTAACCTATAGGTTAATGTTATACAAGAAATATGTATAGTATAGTAACCTAAAGATAAATGTAACACAGGTAAAATGTATTGTATAGTTATCTATAGGTAAATGTTATAAGAGGTAAATATGTACTTAAAGTAACATTACTATTCAAAATCAACGAAAATTTCGTACAATTGTTCGTAAAATAAACTTAACCAATTAAAAATCAGTGTTCCTTATGGCATTGCCGAAATTTCAACGTCAGATGTGGTCTGGTAAAATAGATGTTTGTAGATACAAAAAGCTCGTTTTTATTATTGTTTTGTTTATCTATTCATACGACACATGAACACTAAAATGGTGTTCTTGTGTCGTATGAATATATATATTTGCGGGAATAAGTTGTGGCCACAAATAAATAAAAACGAGCGTTTTGTATCTACATAAATTTATGTAATCATACCACATCTAGCGTTGAAATTTTGGCTATTGCTATAAGGAACACTGATTGTTAAGGTGTTAACTTTATTTTACGAAATACTTAACGAAATTTTCGTTGATTTTGAGCGTTATAGAGACTTTAAATAAAATTTATAAATTTATGAATGAAAAAAAGGTAAACATATTCTTGCATAGTGACATATAGGTAAAATAATACTGGTAAACATTTATTGAATATTAGAAAATAGTAAATGTTATATCTGTAAACATGTATTGTATAATATCCTATACGTAAATGTAATACAGATAAATAGGTACCTAAATTAACCGTTAACATGTATAAATTTAAACCGGTAAACTTTCATGTTTTGTAAATTACCCAAATGTAATTGTAATACCGGTTAAACGGGTAGTGTGTATTTATCCATAAGTTAACGTAACACAGGTAAACAGATGTTTTCATCGGAAGTAAGTGCAATACGAGTTCCATATTTTTTTAGTAAACCAACAAGTATTGATTTCAGTTCATGGTGGTAAAATGTAGTTTTGGTTTATACCCTTTGGCATTTATGCGACTAAAATTACCATTCTTAATATCCAAAATGTGCTTTCATCCACCTTTGCGCATTATGCAGTTTAGTTTATATTATGGTTCCTCCTGACTTTCAACAGACGACGTGTTTTTCCTTACAAAAATATGAGTCTCGAACTGGCAAAAACGGGACCTAATGCATGCACGTAAAGTGTCATCCCATTTTAGCCTGTGCAATGCGCAAAGGCAAATCAGGGACGACACTTTCCGCTTTTATGGAACTTATCGTAGAAATGAACTATTTTCTAAACGAAAATCCAGGCTAGGCGGAGAGTTTCGTCATTGATTAGCCTGTGCGGCTTACAGACAGACAGACAGACAGACAGACAGACAGACAGACAGACAGACAGACAGACAGACAGACAGACAGACAGACAGACAGACAGACAGACAGACAGACAGACAGACAGACAGACAGACAGACAGACAGACAGACAGACAGACAGTGTGTAACAAATGTGACAAGATCCAGTTATACCTTCTCTATCCTCGTCCGTGAGAGCATCCACTGCGGTCTGTAAGTGAACAGAGGAGAACTTAATTAGCTCACTGTCATATTCAAGACCAAAATAATGTGTAAGTGAACAGGGTAGAACTTAGTTAGCCCACTATCATATCAAGGACCAAATAATATGTAAGTGAACAGAGGAGAACTGAATTAGCCTACTGGCATATCCAGGACACATATAATGTGTACGTGAACAGAGTAGAACTTAATTAGCCCACTGGCATATTCAAGACCAGTGAGAAGGTGTTATTAAACAGAGGGGAACTTGACTAGTATGCCGTGAAACTTCAGACCACGAAAAAGGTTTAGTTAAAGAACACAACAATAAATAAAAGCTAAAACTGTATCTCGCAATATCCGATGAATAATTTGAGCCTCGTTCTGGGGAAACTGAGCGTAATACATGTTCGTAAAGTGTCGTTGCAGATTAGACTGTGCAGTCCGCACAGGCTAATAAGGGTCGACACTTTGCGCTTTTATGTAATTTTTCGTTCAAAGGTCTTAACCTTAAATCAAGAGTAGGTGAAAAGTGTCGTCCCTGCTTAGCTTGTGCAGACTGCAAACGCTATTCTGGGACGATACTTAACGCTCATGCATAAAGAACGGTTTCCCAGAACGGGGTTCATATGTTTGTTACACCTCATCACACAGCAATATTTAACCCTTTGCATGCTGGGAAATTTGTCGTCTGCTTAAATGTCGTCTGCTGAATTTATAAAATTCGCATTTTCTTCGATTTTTTTCAAAGAATACTATCATAATAGCAAACAGTTTGGATCCTGATGAGACGCCACGTTCTGTGGCGTCTCATCTGGATCCAAACTGTTTGCAAAGGCCTTTAAAATTCGGTTCCCGCACTGAAAGGGTTAAGATCCAAGTAGGTCGGATGTCTGTCACGATTTCAATTTCTACACAACATACATTAAATGAATCCTTTCATAGCTTGCGCTCTTATAATCCTTACATAGCATGAAATATGAATATAAAACAATGGATAAATATCGTCATACATACTTTTGCCATTTTTAGTAATCTGAGCTCAAACACACTCAAAACGAAATAAGAAACTGCAATTATTAAGTCCAACTGTATTTAGCATACTATCGCCACAAAAAAAACGAGATCTTAAATAAATATCGGTATACCCACTTTTGACATTTTTTTAATAATCTAAGCGCAAACACACTCAAAACGAAATGAGTAACTGCAATTATAAAATCCAACTGTATTGAACACACTATAGCCACACAAATAGATCAGCGGATATGATTATGATTTGAAAGTCATCCTTCAGTAACGAAAGACGGTTTCAAATGCGCCGAACACCCGTTGTTCGCTGTCTGTATTGTGCGATTTGATATTAGTCTGCTATATCAACATAAGAATGTGAGGTAATAACCATATTTGCCACTTAATATTAAAAGCGTACAGGAGTTCAATTCTTTGTACAAACAAGTGCGATGTTGAAAGACGATTTAATCTTGCCTTTGTCATGCGAGTTAATGTCCATGCAGTACATTTATTTTGATTAACGTGTACGTCTGAAAATTCGTACGCTATACACCAATCCGAACAAGTAAGCTTCTGAATAAAAACCCATTAAAATCATATTTTTTGTGAACGATATTTAATGTATATAAAAAACACAGCCGCGCAAAAACAAGCACATTAAGCATCAACTTACCTTCATGTTTGTCGCTCTAAGTTACTAAAGAATATCACCACTAGATATGTAAGGTTTTCTTTTCGTTTGGCTGTAAAATTATATTGTTCATTGCTTCTCGCAATTATAAAGGTATATCCAACAAGAAGACATTAAATGAATGGATTTGAAATTGGGTGTCATTAAATACTTCAGATATCAACATTCTATTGATTGTATTTTGTAATGTTGTATGCCGTTAAGATTATATTGTAGAATATCAAAACCGAAATCCCATCAATTGTGCTAATTTTGCGAACGAATACTATTGTCCGAAAATCATCGCGACGTAACCCTGTCAGCGCGTTACAATGGAAGGGGATTAAAACTGGGAACGGGTCCCAACATACTACTTCTATAGAAGTATAGAACACGCGGATTAAAAGTAATTTAGTGTATGCTTTCCGGTGATTTATAGAGAAATATTGGTGAATTAAATCTGAAAATTTACTGATTCTAACAGTGAAAACTATCGATAATGACGTCGTTTGTATGACGTTACAACGTCATTATATCAGCAAAAATATGAAAAAAGTTATTTGTAAGCATAATATAAAAATAAGATCCGCTGGATTCGGTGCAATATAGATTTTAACAAATATTCTATATATCATCTATTTTGAGATAAATTTTAATCAGCGTGTGTTTGTGTGTGCGTGTTTTTAATTATTATTATTAAACGCCTTTTGAGTTGATCAATTACAAATTGTTTACATTTGCACTTAAACGACAATACTAAGTCAGTGCAGTATATATTTGCAATACATTTAGCAATTTTGTTTTAAACCAATATATTTACCGTGTCAAAACTGTTAAAAAAGGATAGATATATGATAATAAATGTATGTCAACAGTCTTAACGTAAGACCTTTAATCCAACGTAAGTTTCTCACAATTGACAAGATAAACTCGGCTTTTTAAGAATCAATACATACCCGCTTACATTATTTATTCAAATTAATAGTGCATAAGTAACTAGTTTGTCTGGCAACGCGTGATAACGAATCGATGTAGTCGAAATTTGGTTTATTAATGCGAGGAGATATGAAGTCAAACCTCAATGTACACTACTTCATCTTTAACAAAATCGCATTATCAGTTCATTCATTAAAGGTGCATGTGTTTCACAATCAAAACCAAATTGCGAAATTATTACCATATAACAGATTGCCACTTATTTTGAAAATATATAAATTGAATATGTTTAGACAAACTTATTTTATTATCAAGATATCGAGATTACTTGTCTAACAATTTAATGTCTGTGAAGATTGAGACTTGTGTATGTTCATAAATATTCAAACTCTATCAAGCGATCCGTATGACATATCTATATTGTAATCATAATATAATAGCTGATACCAACTAGTATCTGAGATGAGCCCATGAATCGGACATGACTGTCGCATGGCTCAATTATAGTTTGCGACGTGAATAATCAAAATAAATTTATAACTGCAAAAGAACACCGCAGTACAGACATTTATTAGCCACTTGTATCAAGTGCCTCGTAAAAAAAATAAAAACAATGTAGGATTGAAAAAATCACGTTATACGTCAAAATCCTCACATCAGGAATACAATAATCAATATGTGAATGAACAAAACTAAATTGCATTCGAGACGTGAATGTGTAAAGTCCCAGCTTCATATAAAATTAGAAAGTTGAGCGCAAAACGGTTGTTTCCGCTTTACAGGGGACCGTTTCAATAAACATCGTAGTACACATTTACGATACGATACATTTTTCGAAGATACATAATTGCCAAAGTTCATATCATATGATTATAAATTTTCAGTACTTAATCAATTATATTGGCATCTCAAGCGCCATATATATTTGACGGGCATGGCGAGCTAGTTCGTCTACTTATTAAGATTACAAAATTCTCTCGTAAGTTAAAATTGTCGTGCGATCGTTTATGAAATGGTCCCCAGTTCTGTATCTGTTACGATAGTTTCACACTCAGCCTTCGATGTAGCAAAATCTCCCGACAGGCTGACTTCTCTTCAAAAACACATTCTTAGACTTATGAATACAAAAAAAATTAGATTTAAAAAAATCCTTCCGAGCTTGCATACATGATAAACATGGCACTTACATCAATAACAGATGGTTCTTAACGATGAATTAATAACAATATGTGTTTATTATCATGCTAGACTTGACTTAAACGTAATTTTGTACATTATAGTTCAAAGTATATTCTTTATTTTTAGACTTACGTCTATTAATCGGTTGACAAAGCACTCAAGAAGTGCTGGACAGTTAATGGTTTTCAATTTTAATAAGTTTAGATTTATTTACTGTTAATAAATCAAAATTACGACGATCATTTCATGATTTCTGGTTTTCATTGGAAAGTAGGTCGTGTTCACTCGAAGTCGATGCTATGATTGTTAAATTACTTAACACATAATTGTATTAATTTGTTTATCATTTATAAGTATGTTTATCAACTGTTTAATAAGCCGCTTATTTGTGAAAAATTAAAACATGTTTTAGGAACAACATGAGCAAGAGTATATTTTTTCCATTGAGAATCTGTTTATAGAAAGAGCACATGCGCATAGGCACAAACCTTAGCAACCAATCAGAAGGGCCGCTACTATGAGAAACCTTGTATACGATACAGATTACTACAGAGAGCTTAGTCTAGCCAGTATTTTGATGAAACATAACATATTTAAATGCAGTTTTTGCTGGTATGCCCAGGAATACACATGTAACTATCGCGTGACATATGAAACATGTGTGTTTTTTTAATATGTTCACTTAAAATATTTAGATATATAATTAAGAGGGCCAATACTACGGATACACAGCTCGTTGTTGCTGTCATCTGTGACAATTAAACAATTGGCGTTAGCATAGGCGTTCGAGTACCATAGGGATTCAAACATAACGAAAGTTAAGTGGCAGACCACAGGTGGTTAGCGAGTGGCTATGATATTAATTAGTGAAAACATCATTTTGAATGAAAACAATTCAAATTATAACGAGAAATCAACTTCTCTGAAAAAAATCACTATCAAATATATATAATATATATAACAAGGTATTCAACTCGAAATGGCCCGAACACAGGGACACAATCGATTCGCAACCACTGACTGTATGAGTCTTGTTCTGTGAAAACTGAGCATAATGCATGTGCGTAAAGTGTCGTCCCAGATTAGCCTGTTCAGTCCGCACAGGCTAATCAGGGACGACACTTTCCGCTTTTATTGTATTTTTAGTTTCAAGAAAATCCCTCCTCACCGAAAATCAAGTTTTGGCGGAAAGTGTCGTCCCTGATTAGCATGTGCGGACTGCACAGGCTAATATGGGACGACACTTTACGCACATGCAATAAGCCCAGTTTTCTCAGAACAAGGCTCATATAGTTCTAGGAACAGATAAAGGCATGACGTCATTATTCAAACCACTGCCTTTATTGCCAGATACACACAAATGCATGACGTCATGATTCACAACTACTGACTATAGTTCTATGCACACAAAAATGCATGACGTAATGTTTCACAGCCACTAACGCTAGTTCTAGGCACATAATTACTGACCATTATTCTCGGTACACACAAAGGCAACACGTTCGAAGGCACGTCAACAGGCCATAGTGCGCGTACTAGACAATGGCTAGTGCACATAAAGAAAAAGGCCCATTAAAAGACTCAGTCATAAAGAGCCGTTTCACTGACTATGCTTTGTAAAATATCTAAACAACAGTAGCATCACAAACAACACAGGTAAGGCTGTTAAAATCGCTTTAAACAATGAAGCTTACTCAATAAAATAACAGTCGCTAAACTCAAAGACCTATAGAATACATTTAATAGGCCTTTGCTAAACTGTAAACGCGCTGTACAGCGGTATGTCTTGTTGCTGGAAATAAATGTATATTGAATGAATGATTGGCATGGCACTTAACATGAATGTCTCGAAAGATGATTATCATATCGTTATATAGGAATGTCTTGTACACATCACTTGCATGTCGCTTAACACGAATGTCGTATACAAATGATTGCTTTGTCGGGCAACGTGAATGTCTAGCAAAAGTTAGCATAATGTCGCTTTACGTGAATGTCTTACAAACGAGTGCCGTGTCGCTTTGCAAGAATATCTTACAAATAAGTGCCGTGTCGCTTTACATGAATGTCTTACAAATGAGTGCCGTGTCGCTTAACATGAATGTCTTACAAATGAGTGCCGTGTCGCTTTACATGAATGTCTTTTAAATGAGTGTCATTACGCTTTACATAAATGTCTTACAAATGAGTACCATGTCGCTTTACATGAATGTCTTACAAACGAGTGTCATGTCACTTTACATGAATGTCTTACAAATGATTGTCATTTCGCTTTACATGAATGTCTTTAAAATGAGTACCATGTCGCTTTACATGAATGTCTTACAAATGAGGGTCATGTCGCTTTACATGAATGTCTTACAAATGAGGGTCATGTCGCTTTACATGAATGTCTTACAAATGAGTATCATGTCGCTTTACATGAATGTTTTACAAATGAGAACCATGTCGCTTTACATGAATGTCTTACAAATGAGGGTCATGTCGCTTTACATGAATGTCTTATAAATGAGGGTCATGTCGCTTTACATGAATGTCTTACAAATGGGTACTATGTCGCTTTACATGAATGTCTTACAAATGAGAACCATGTCGCTTTACATGAATGTCTTACAAATGAGGGTCATGTCGCTTTACATGAATGTCTTACAATTGAGTGCCGTGTCGCTTTACATGAATGTCTTACAAATGAGTACCATGTCGCTTTACATGAATGTCTTTACAAATGAGGGTCATTTCGCTTTACATGAATGTCTTACAATTGAGTGCCGTGTCGCTTTACATGAATGTCTTACAAATGAGGGTCATGTCGCTTTACATGAATGTCTTACAAACGAGTGCCGTGTCGCTTTACATGAATGTCTTAGAAATGAGTGCCGTGTCGCTTTACATGAATGTCTTACAAATGAGTATCATGTCGCTTTGCATGAATATCTTACAAATGCGTACTATGTCGCTTTGCATGAATGTCTTCTTCACCTAAGTGTCATGTCGCTTAAAATTACTTTCTTCTACAAATGATTGTCATGTCGCTTCAAATGAATGGCATGTGCAAGGAGTACACTATAGCTATAAATACAATTTTTTCTACAAATCAATTTCATTTCCCTTTACACTTACAAAAATCCCACGCGATAGCCTATCAAATTAAAATAATATATCCACACGTCTCTGGAAAGCGGTTAAGCCGTTCAAGCACATACAAAAGCACACCAATCGTGTGTGCAAGTACACATATGCCTTGCAATATTTACAGTCACACAAATTCTGACTACTAAATTGCCTCGATGTCTAACTCACCGCATCATCTTCAACTGCATTCCGGTCGTTCGGCTGCCACAAATGGGAACAAGATATGATTTGTGTCTCGTTATGGAAAAACTGGGCTAAATGCATGTGCGTAAAGGAAGTTTCCTCTAAACGAAAAACCAATGTATACGGGAATTATCGTCCTTGATTATTCTGTGTGCACTTCATACATGCATTAAGCCCTGTTTTCCCATAGCGAGGTTTAAATTAAAGAATGCGCATTATAATTCTAACATAGTACTCGATCTCACATGAGTTATTATTGATAAGTGTGTAATATACAAAAACATAAAATACTTTTGAAGTAATAGTTATTTATTCATGTATGTTTAAGGTTATTTCTTATTCTGGATAATATTAAACAAATTATAATGGTATTTATAAACTGATTGTAATGTAGACAGACAACAACAATCAAACATAATAATAATAATAATAAGAAGAAGAAGAAGAAGAAGAAGAAGAAGAAGAAGAAGAAGAAGAAGAAGAAGAAGAAGAAGAAAAAGAAGAATGACAATAATAATAATAATAATAATAATAATAATAATAATAATAATAATAATAATAATAATAACGACTAAAACAACATAAAAATAAGAAGCTCAAACTCTGAAAAATATATTTCTGATATCAAATAACAAAATAGTATCTACTGGAGCAAAACAAAATTCTGAGTATACAACGCAAAACCACAACACAACAGTTCTAGACGTAGCTAGGCAGTCTTACCCCTTCCCCCACGGTCGGGTGTTCTAGAGGAGTGGTGCTCTGTAGAATCCAGATTCATTATTTTACTTTCATACAATAAAATGGGAGTAATTTGATTTAAAACAAGTTCGGAAATTTGTCTGTGTAACTTAAACGTGTTTGCACACAGGCTTGGGAGCATTCCTTTATGTTTTGTTACTTGTCATATTAACTGGCCAGATTTTCATATTTTTTGGGAAAAAAGCTGGTCATGTATTTATTACCAAATATATTTGTGGAAATTTCTTATTTTATTATTTTTTTATTCGTGTTCATATAGTGACATATTTCATAGTTTTGAGGGAAAAATTACATGTATTTATTACCGGACATATTTTGGGATAGTTATGATAGAAAGAAAAAAAACTAAACTAGAAAAATAAGCAACGCTACGAAATCAGGGTTTGAACGTTTTGCTCCTAAATTACTTTAATGTAAGTAATTGTGTAATTCAAAAACAATTTCTGAATGTACGTTACCGACGCACAAAATTAATGTTAAAAATCTCTATCTAAATACAATTTATTGAGCGGAAACGGTATTTTTAATTTTAAAAACAGTTGCCTTGACCTCGATTCAACTGGCCCCGGATGCGATTCCAAGTAAGGTTTACATGGAAGCCGTGAGGCTGTATTTCCAGCACAATACCGCTATCAGAATTCAATTAAATGACTGTAAACCCTTTTTTCATGTGAGTAACAGTGACCTTGACCTTGATTTAAACCATTTATGCCCAGCGTCTAGAAAAAAGGCATTGGCAAACAGCGCAGACCAGATGAGACGCCGCATAACGCGGCGTCTCATCAGGGTCTTCGCTGTTTGCTTAAAGGCATTTCTGTAAGAAATATTCTAAATATTGAAATAAATATACTAGACATCCCTAATTTTGGAAATTAATTGATCCAATTTAGATTGATGGGAGAGCCCACTAGGCATAAATGGTTTAACCGAAATCAAATGGAGCGAAACCAAGGTATGCGTGTTAACCCCACCTTCACACAAAAGTTAAGCACATTATCTCCGTCAAAACTTAAATTATAAAGCAGAAACCATATTTTCATTTGCAATATCCTTAACCTTTAATCTGACTGGCACCAAATGCAAAACCAAGCTTGACATGTATGTTTCCAAACCCCACTTACACTATCAGTGGAATTGCTCAAATTAACATTTATTTTGCCGAAACGGTGGTTCAAATTATATAACAGTGAATTGCGAATTGCCGCAAATAAAATCTTAAGCTATGTCGCGATTCAATATATCCGAAATTTCATCAATATTGTTAAATTCAAACTTAAGTTATTTACCAGAGACCCCCTGTTTGGGACCAAACCCCGTCCGCCCGCCACCATAGGCCAATACAATAACAAGGGTTTGCAATTTCGCTAAAATCTCTAATAACCACAAATATTGCCTTACCCGGGTTTCAAGCCAGGATCATCGGAAGCAAATCAACCACCCTACCTCTGCAAATTTAAAGTTTGTTCAGGCGCATTTTAAATAACAGACGTTTTTTCTAAATTATCTATTACTATTTTATCGAGTCCGATCGATGACAATCTACACACGCACTGATAGTTCAAACATTGAGTATTCAGAAGTGTTATTGAACTTGTTTAAATAGACTTTATTAAAAAAACTGTTTAATGTTTTGACTTTTTTTTAATTGTCATTTTGCCAAACCGTCTACATGTCACTCTGATGAGGTAAATACGCATGTCGCGCATTATCATTTAATAAGGAGACTATTGCAGCAATCGTATTTCTTCCCCAACTTTCAGTAAGGGTTTGGCCGTTCTTATCGCCGAGTTTTAAGCACCACCACACGAAGCAGTATATAAAATATACTTATTGTACGCATATTCTTCATAAATAAGCATCCCTAAATTATATCCACATTACTCTGCAGCGAATAAACACTTACACCAAACGATTCATACATTATAAGGAATAAACAAAAGATAAGAAAACGTCACCAGACGATCAAATTCGTACGATTACGTGCTCAAAACCTACTTTCAAATCAAATATGCAAGACCCGCGCTCTGCTGAACAGGGATTTAAATATACACAGGCTTATCATGGACGACCCTTTCCAACTTAACTGGATTTTCGTTAAGTAGAAACTTTATGAAAACGAAAATACTAGTACTACGAAGCGGGCAGTGTCGTCACTGATAAGCCTTTGGGAACGACACTTTACGCACAAGCATTAAGTCCTGTTTTTCAAGAGGGATGCTTATTCACTGGTTTTACCCACAATCTTAGCAAGAACATCAACTATCGATAAGTTCGATAACACTTATATCTATTATATATATGTATATATATATATACATAGAGATATTCAAGAATCAACTGATTAAGTTTGGGGAAGTAACTGCATTTCGTCAAGCTAACAAATTGTTAAACTATTACATCCCTTGATCACACTCTAGGCTTGGAGTTAGTGAGGACAACATGTGTTCCAACATATCCACTAGATCATTTTGTATTTAATACAAATGTGGAACCATTGTAATGTGTTAGTAGATGTTATCCAAATTGTAATAAAGACAAGTCAATTTACTCATACTAGTATGAACACACGGACGGACGGCGAGTCTTATGACAGCGAAAGTAAAGGTTTGAATGTTTAAACATGATACTTATGAATGAAACAAGGAATAAATTCCCAGATAACATAGACTCTTAAATCGGCTCACACACACAATAGACTCGTATGTTATGTTACAGACACCATAGACGTTGGATCGTGAAACATTCACTGTAGACTTTGGGAACTTGTTGACTACTATATAAACAATTGGTTCTCGTAACAAATAACATAGACAATCTGATAGTGCGATAGATAACGTAGACTCGTGTATCGTGTAACAGGCAAAATACTTGAAAATAGTCAGTTGATTCATAAAACAGAAAACAATATAAACTGACGACATAGATCATTGGTCCATGCAACATAGATCATAGACGTTTGAATCAGGTAACAGTCATCATCGACTTTGTGATTTTGTAACAGTCAATGTAGTATATTGAATTATGTCACATACAAAATAAAAGTGTGTCTTAACATAGACCCTTGATACGATGAAATAGGCAACATTAAATCTTGGATCGTGCAACGAACTTTGATTCTTGGATCGCATAACAGACAACATAGACTGGAATGATGGACAACATCATTATGTATCACAGAGCACAGACTACGGAATAATGCGTGTATCAGACAACGTTCCCAGTTACACACAAATGAATCAAAGGCATAGACTCTTATAGATCACACTGGTAACATACAACATTAAAACTAAGATTGTGCAACATGCATTATGTAACAAACACATATAAAGTTGTAACAGAAAAAAACATGCTTAATTGGACGCTTCTTTTCGACATTATTAAAATAGAATCCCAACATCGAGCCGTTTAAATATTTAAAAAAAAATGCAACGCAATCTCGAGTGCGTTGATTTTGAGTCATTTATTTAAAACAAACAAGAGATATTTTGAAGTGCATTACAATTACTTTAAAACGAAGAGCTAAAAATTGTACATGTAAATCTAAGTATGGAAAGCTCACTTACCATTGTGCAAGTCTAGTGGACGCAGTCCTACATAAATGTGGCAAATTACTCTGTGATTACTTCTATAAATGCGGTCAATCAACGTTTGTATTGGTGAAAATTACAACCCTTCAATACCCGGCTCTTATCTTAAGCTAATTTTCTTTACCCACGAACGAGGTATTGAAAGTATTAAACCGTTCTAACGAGGGCTAGCTATCGATACTCGTATAATCACAGAACACTAGGCACAAATCGATTGCTGTAAGTAAAGATCGATCATATTTCCTAACTGAAGTCTCTTAACAGGACCCACGCACGACATTCTGCAATCAAATTTCTTTTCATTTCGGATCATTGTTATTTCTTGAAACATTGAGTGTAAACGAGATTCCCGTGTAAATACAGTTTATAAATACCGAAAGAAAACAAATGGCTCAGGCTTATTTGTAATAATGTCGAATTATCAACTTTTATAGAAAGAGGGATTATAATTCTTTAACTGAATTTCAATGTAAAATACTTTTATATTTTTGCTCTCCAATTTCCTAGTTCATTTGTGGGACAGAAAAACTAGACAACAATAAATGGATTGAAAAGGGCTGGTGCAGAAGCTCCAACCGACATTTATTAATTGTCTAAAGCGTAGGCAAATTAGTGCAAAGAAATTAGTAAATATATGCAACATAGTCCCATAAAGTTGGACGAACAACAAAGTCCAAGGGCTGGTGCAGAAACTCCAACCGACATTTATTAATTGTCTAAAGCGTAAGCAAATTAGTGCAAAGAAATTAGTAAATATATGCAACATAGTCCCATAAAGTTGGACGAACAACAAAGTTGTAGACAATCTCAACATGGCATATCATATTATGCAAGCAAGAAATATGGTATGGCATACAAAATGAACACAAATATTATGCTTAAGCATTGCATTACATACATGAAACGTTCAAAAACAACGAAAAATTGACGTAAAACAGCAAGGTCACAATGTAAATCAACCACAACAAAAAGCATAACGACGATGGAGGAGTGGGAGGGATGGTGGTTAAAATTGCTTTTTTTGTAAATAATGATCTGTGCAGTGCTGAATCCTGTTGAAGAGTGATGCAACTTCCGTATAATGGAATAGGTTACACTGCAGTAAGTAAATTCGATATCAAAGGATTCGCACCAGTATGCTTAACAAAAGGGGAGGTACGCTACAAATATAAATCATTTTATAAATCCTGCGTCTTATAAATTATAATTTTATATTTTTGCTCTCCAATTTCTTAGTTCATTTGTGGGACAGAAAAACTAGACAACAATAAATGGATTGAAAAGGGCTGGTGCAGAAGCTCCAACCGACATTTATTAATTGTCTAAAGCGTAAGCAAATTAGTGCAAAGAAATTAGTAAATATATGCAACATAGTCCCATAAAGTTGGACGAACAACAAATTCCACAAACCAGTCCAACCAAGGAATACTTTGATGACATCCAATCTGTTTCGAAAATACGATCTTTTAGTTTCCCATCTTCTGTATAGACCCATTTCACGTTACGTAATAGATAAGCCGTCCGCCATCTTGGTGGTATCGATAAGCACCGCCGCTAGCAGAGTTTACATCAGCACTGTCTATCATCACCACCGGAAATAGATTACCAGCGAAGCGAAAGTAAACAAACCAACCATGGAGAGCAGTCAGTATTTACATAAAATATCTAATAATAACTCGCTCCTGGATAACCAGTGCGTGTTAGGCATCTAACAGAAAGATTAATATGTTTAAAATGTGTATCTATCTTGCAATTCGTATTGATGAAGCGTTATTTGCACACATTTATGACTGCTTGGTACCGGGTTGAAATTGGAACTTCTCGAATAAAAGCTTTTCTTTCATGATTACATGGTTTGCCATCGGGTATGGAGTTGATTTCCTTTTCTCATAGGCAATATATACTATCTTAACGCTATTTCAGGTCTTGATTTGATTATTGTTCGTGGAAATCTATTAAATTAAAATAAATGTAGTGTACGGCGAATAGTTGTTTATGGCAAAAGTCGTGTACGGTGAATAATTAAAGTCATGTACGGCGAATAGTTGCAGCATATTGGCCAAAGTTGTCGTAAATCAAAATGATTTTAAGAAAATATTTTTTCAATGTACATACATATTCTTAAAGTCGGACTTTTGCCCTTTTTAATGATGTATACATCTTAATATTAAACTTTGTTTTTGCCCCCCCCCCCCCCCCGAATTAATACGCAAACACAGCACATGTGCTGAAATTAAAACAATAGCGACGCCATGTGCGTTTGCGGTTGAACAGAAAGTCAGCCGAGATCCGATAATTACACGAGTTGTATATCAAATCCTGATTGGAATGCACTTATAAGTAAATATTTTATCGATTCATCTTGATTTTAAAACATAAATACATGAAATGCACTAGAATCGTATTAAACTTAAATACAGACTGAACAATGGTCGATCGATTTATCATACCACCGCATCGATATCTGCCTGATATATAGAGAATAACAGGTTACTGTCTGATCTTTTTGTAATATATCAGGCAAGGCTTAGAATAATATATCGGCGAGGCTTTTCAAAAAGATCAGGCAGTAACCTGTTTTTCTGTTTATCATACCTCTACGTCCCGGATTTTAAAGAAATAATGAACAAAAAATCGCAAAAAGCTGCATTTTTTGCGGGAAAGAATATGACTTTTGTCGTTTGACGTATTAATAATGACGTCATGAATACGCGCGCTTAATATTTGCAAAAACAAAAGTTTTTTGCTGTTTGTGATGCATTTTGTGTTAAAAATAGATTACATCGTGTGATCAAATAGTTTGGCTTGTTGAATCTGATTCGATTTTACTAAAGATGATTACTTTATAGTTTATTCCGAGTAATATAACCATCCTCCACACATGACTTCCTATTGACCATGATATTAAAAAAAATCAGGCAACGTTATATCAGGAGGATATTAATGCGGTGGTATGATAAAACGTTGCCTGATACTTCATTTAATATCTGCAGCTTTTTAACGATTTCTTCATTATTTCTTTAAAATTGGGGACGTAGAGGTATGATGAACAGAAAAACAGGTTAGTGCCTGATCTTTTTGAAATATATCAGGCTGGGCACGAATAAAATAACGGCGCGGAAAAACCTCGCCGATATATTATTCTAAGCCTTGCCTGATATATTACAAAAAGATCAGGCAGTAACCTGTTATTCTCTATGTAGCAGGTGCCCGTAATACAAAACATTTTTTTTTAATATCAACAACGCATCAGACGTATTATTTGGCCATAAACGGTCTGATCGTAAAGAATATAATTGTATTTATTTGTTTCATACCAAGATGGTCACGTATTTTAGAAATTTTCATTTATTTTCTCTTACAAACTCAAAACTATTTTCCGTACACAATTAAATTTCATTTTGCTATACGCCGTACACGTCAGGTTCTATTCGCCGTACACAACGAAGTTTATATTTTAGCCAAATATTTGCATACTAACTTGATTTTTGGGCTGAAGCTTGCATAATCCAATAGTTTCTATAATTCTATTTGCATACCATTGAAAAATTCGGCAAAATAATTAAATTTTCCTCGGACAAAAGGAAAAAAGATGTCCCAATGAACTTAATTTTCGATACCAGGTAGCTTATGATTCTATTTCAACACTCGAATGTATTTATAAAGAACTCCAACTACTTACGATATAAGTTTGATATGTCCACTATTAGTTTGTCACACAGTTTTTTGAAAACGTTCGCGATAAAAATGGTAAAACTTATTCTTTCCACGAGCACTACCTCTTGCGTGATGTTTACTTTCGCTTCGCTGGTAATCTGTTCCGGGCGGTGGTGATGATAGACAGTGATCAGTGAAAATACTTTACAAAATGGTGAATTATTGTAGAGTTTATGGATGTTTCAACCGATCAGATAGAGAAAAAGATAAACAGTTGTATCGTCTACCAAAGGTTATAACTCGTGAAGGTGAAAAATCCCTGGAATTATCTACTGAACGTCGGAGATTATGGCTAGCGAGGCTGAACCAAGATTTCACAGGAAAAACTTGAAAAACATCAAGTGTTCCGACCACTTTATATCACGTAAGTTATTGACAATAAATGTTCACTTTAATGAAAAAGAAATCTGCAACACTTAAAAGTATTTTATTACTTTTGTTCAAAATTGACACAAAATTTTCGCTGAAAACAACATTCGTACTCATTTAATTTCACACCAGGCACCAAGTTTGATCGATCTACCACTTAGTGGTGTGATTAGGATTTCAGTGCTTAACTTGTACGTATTTTTTTTTTGATGTTTACAAGACTGATGTTAAATAATTTTATTTTGGAATATGTAAATGATAGTAATTCTCTGATTTTCAGAGAAGAAGGCAACACTGTATGACAAGGACAGTCCAGACTGGGTGCCATCTGTTAACATGGGTCACGCACAGCTCCCGCACCCAAGTAGCCAGTGCCCGGTTTGAGCGCCGCAAAGCCAGGAATGACAAGACAGACGCCGCCCGTACCCTTCTGGCTTTTAGCGAGATGGAAACCGAAGTGACTGATCCTGAACCGACCACTGTGCCAGCGATAGAAACACAGACTGACATAACAGGAGTTGCGTTTGGTGCCATGACAAATGAACTTGCCCATCTCCAAAAGAAGTCAGACTCTATGAGTTTACTTGTAAATACTCAGATTCCCTATTCCCAAGAGTTTTTCATTGGTAAACACGACATTTTAGTTTCCAACTTTCTGTATACTTCTCTAAGTGGAAAACAATACATTTTATTTTCCACTGTTCTGTATACTTCTTTTAGTGGTCAACATGACATATTAGTTTCGAATGTTCTGTATACTTTTCTAAGTGGTAAACGCCACATTTTAGTTTCCAATGTTCTGTGTTGTTCTTCAAGTCATAAACCCGACATTTTTAAAACGTAAGGACAACAAATAGTTCACGCGCGTGTTTCGAATATCTGGTGGCAAAGATGCAAAAATTATTTCAGTTTGTCACATCTTAGCGGCCATGTATATTTGGAAAAAAACACCTGGTGGTAACAGTGTTCCATATGCAAAAGACATTGCATTGCGCCGTTGACCCTTCAACCTTTTGTAGAAGCATGCGAGTTCTATGCCAAACAATTGTCCGACCATGGCGAATAACATTCCGAAGTTATATTACAATCTTATCTGAGAGCTAAAATTACGAAGTGGATATAAAATTCGGATTGACAAAGACACACACAAAACCCATCAACAAAAGACTTCCAGCCATCGACCAACCCACGTACAACGGTGCAACTACCTGATGGCCTCCTCTGGGGAGCATAAAAAGACAGTAAAAACAATGATAACTCTATTTAAATTCTATGTACTTTTATTCATTTAAATAAAGTTATCAATTTTACAGAGCCATTGTAAAGCAGGCCCATACAACCACTTTCTGGATGGTAAGTAGATCTGATCACCTAGCTATGCCTCGTGTAATACACAATAACTAGTTTACAAACCAGGACATATAGCAAACACATGTATTCACACCTTTTTTTTACTCTCACTACTGACATTAAATGTGATAATACATGGATACACACTTTGGTTAAATGAATGTTTCAAGGTGATTTAAGATCTAGGCTGGTATTCACCCTACCATTCTTAGACTTAAGAACGAAGAATAAACCTAGAACAATAACAAATACATCAAGCTTATGAATATATACAGGCTACCACTGGCAATTATGTCATTTACAAAATGTTTTACATAAAGAATGATGTAGACAGAGGTGGTTAATGTCAGGCACTCAAAAATAATATAATTATATATATTTCAATTTAAATTTTCTTTATTCATAGCATTAAGTCATAGCATTAACAATTGGTTGGTGAATAAGGGCCAACAAGAAATCACAACTTTTACAAAATTCAAATATGCGCCTCAAGGGTAGTTCAATATTTACCACGCCTACAATTACACTTTATTAATAAAACACAATCGCTGTGTAATGTTTTCTTGTTCCAATGATTATAATTTTGTCATGGGTTTCACATACCAACCTTATCCCAAGATCACAATTAATTTACATTTCTTGATTCACAACCAAACCAGTATTTCACTGCCTTGAATAGCTGAATATCACATTTGTGCTGTAGTTTCTCTCTTAAAAGCTGCTTATTTCTTAGTCACTCTAAGTAATAAATAATGATGGCAAACTTGAACTGCGAAAATCAGCACTCAATTCCGAACTTGTCAAAGTTTCTCAGGATGACGCCAAGTTTCAAATGTACAGTCCCCATGGCCACTGTGGTCAATTTACAGCGGAGAGCTGAGCTATAGATCAGATCTGGGTTCTTGAGTTGAGGGCCTCCCCCCAGGAAACTCTGGGTGACCTGCTCCCTGTATGTGCCAGAGGGTCTCCATGTGGGACACTCGATGGTGTGCTGACCGGGGGAGGTGGGAACGTGACAGAACCCATACCCGTATAACTCATTGCGCCCAAAACTGTCCTGGTGCCACACTTGGAAGTGCAGCTTTGGCCAGCCTGAAAGAGAACATTTTTAACCATTTACCTCTCAGAATTCAGACATGCACTTTGACACGTTTGTAGTCATTTAAAAAATCAAATTAAAGCTAAGACCTTTCAAACTTAATTTAAATTTTAAAGGCTTCAATTCCAAAACTCAGGTACTTATGAGCAGATAGAGCTATTTTCACTTGGCTTCTGAGTAGGAAAAAGTTAACATGACAACTGAATGAATACATTTATATTCAATGTATATTATATTAGTTTCGAACATAGCAGTTACTGTATACACTAATGTTTATCAGATTTATGATTTAAAAATTGATTTCTTTAAAATACATTACAAACTTAAGAGACACCTTGATGTATTATAATTCTAAAGCACTATATTCAAAAGTCCAAATGATACATTCACTGATGCTGTTTTTGAGCATTAAAATATAAATGCCAAAACAATTACCTTGCAATCCTTTAGTAGCGAAGTGTATATCGATAGGGTGGGCAAAGAATGCGGCCTCATGATTGACAGGGTTGTCTACCTGAGACTGGCCCTCTCTCTCTCCAGCCAGAATCTTCCATGCACCACCTGATACATGGAGAAAATCATTGAGGAACGCTCTGGGAAAATGTGGTTTAATGCATGTGCGTAAAGTGTTATCCTGAACTGATTTTAGCTAAGAAGAGATTTCCTTTAAACGAAAAAAAACACAAATCAGAAAATGCGAAAACAATTACATTATATACTAGGTAGTTGTTGATGGTTTTTTATTAAGTTATTAAATTAGTGAAGATGAGACAACTTGACTAATGACATAATGCTGCAAGAAAACAACTCTCTGAAAGACGTTTGACATTGATGATGAAAAATCAAGGGGGGGGGATATCTTCCAATCAAACTCCACGCTGTCTTGAGTAATTTTGGGGCATAGTGAGAATATTGTTTACAAAATAAATTAGCAAAAAGTATTTGTATTAGTTATAGTGAAAGTTAAACCTGTGTGAATTCCCCATTTGCAGAACAAGCTATGTTCAGGAAAGCCCGTTGCTCCATATATTTGGCCAATAATGTGAACTTCTGCCATCTGTAATGAAATAATTATGTTTACTAGCCGTATTACCAGAAACTATGTTCTGACAATATTTTGTTTACCAGAAAACAACAAGGAAAACAACAATTGATGCCACAACAAAAAGGTAGGTAGGAAACTATGCTAATGCATGCATGTATACATGAAAATCTTGATATAAATGACAATTAAAATTTATATCAAGAAACAGGTACATGTATCTGTATCTGAATAGAAAGTTGTAGGGCCTTGTAAAGCATAGGTCGCAACGGAAGTGAAATAAGCAGAATATTCAGCGAGTCCTGAAACATTGATGGGGGCCCCGCTTACAACACTGTCACTAAGTTTGTTCCAGCCCAAAACAGTTCTAGGAAAAATAATTGCTAGTTCTACACGAGAAAGTTTTAAACACTTTGAATTATTAATCACTTGTTTGTTTAGAATGTTTGAAGCTTGATAGTCATTAAATGTTTTGTTTATTTCTTGTTTGTGTTAATATCGTATCATTCCCTTATATTGAGTGTCTCCTGATTTCGGTCACTTTGTTTACATTAAGAACGCAGCTCTCGTGATGACGTCACACCCATGCGCTCCAAGTATTTGGTTTCACTAACATTACTACGCTTGAAAATTAATACAGACATGACCAAAATGAGGAAAAAACTAGTATAATTGCATTTCAAAATCTTACTTCAACTGAAATAATCTAAATTTATCAATATTCCATTAATTTTTTTGGTCTTCTTCATTAAGCGTCCACATTGCAAAGTGGGGCAGACAACTGTGCTAGTGTAAACACAACACTTAAATGATTTATTTTAAAGAAAATACTTTACTTTTTCCAGATTCTCCAAAAATGTTGCATGAAACAATCTAGCATTAGAACTGTACGGGTGCATCATGAAAAATATGTGAAAAGACAATATATATACACATGATAAGTTGGTTTACCCTGTCCCAATTGATGCGAATTTTATCAAGTCTTTTAATAGTAACACATATGCCGAAATTTATTTGAACAAATGTCAAACATTTTAGTTTTTGCAATTCTTGAGCACTTTTATGTGTCCGTCAAAAGAAGTATGACCAATAAAAAAGAAACTTACATGTATTCAATTGTAAACAGAAGTTATAAAAAAGTTCAATTACTGTTTCCGTTTGTATCATATGGTTAAGTGAATCAAATTTTTGAAGTTTTCTTGGTCTATTGCCTATTGCAATCGAGTACTCTCCCTTTTAGGATTTAATGCCTCGATACCAGATAAACAATTCATGTAGTGGATGTTATTGTTGATGAGTATGGAACTTTGCATGGTTTAACACCCCGTAAATAAACAATTTAAATGGATTTAATGGGAATTATATAAATCATTGCAAGTAAATCTTCACTTGCTGAATTGTTTGAATTAATATAGAAATAATGGCACTTGTTTCCTTAACCGTGATACATGGTAATATGAGGAGGTTGTCGGCTCTTTCGGCCCCAAGCTCTTTCGGCCCCGTTTTTTTCAGGCTCATTCGGCCCCAATTTCAGGCTCATTCGGCCCAAGTACCAGGCTTTTTTGGCCCCAGTTTTAATTTGAATAAAGTGTTGCAAATATGTCGGTCGATACTCTTTAAAACTATGGAATATTTTTTATTACAGTATTATATTATCTTTATTGAAGATTATTCCATTTTAAACAAGAGATATGTTTGTCAGAAACACAATGCCCCCTAATGCGCCGCTTTTTTTTGTTGACCTTTGACCTTGAAGGATGACCTTGACTTTTCACCACTCAAAATGTGCAGCTCCATGAGATACACATGCATGCCAAATATGAAGTTGCTATGTTGAATATTCAAAAAGTTATTGCAAAACTTTACTGTACAGTAAAGTTTTGGGACAGAAATTGTATGCCCTTTGACATTGAAGGATGACCTTGACCTTTCACCACTCAAAATGTGCAGCTCCATGAGATACAAATGCATGCCAAATATCAAGTTGCTATGCTCATTATTTCAAAAGTTATTGCAAAACTTTACTGTACAGTAAAGTTTTAGGACAGAATGACAGACAGAAAGAAAGACAGAAAGAAAGACAGGCCAAAAACAATATACCCCCGATCTATCGATCCCGGGGCATAAAAATGATTCTCTTGTCTTTTGCTTCTGGTATGTGGTCGTCGAAATGAGGCGTTATTATAATTAAAATTGTTTTGAGGCATTTATATAGACTACATACAAGAGTCTTAGACAGCTTTAAAAATAAAACAAACAATAATTTACTGGAAATGCCTTCAACTTGTTTGCAAATTTTGTCATAAATTACGTTACAAAATATGGAAAGCTGTACATAACATTATTGATTTATGAATTGACACTTATGATTGAAACTGTTATTCATTCATAGACAATTATAAATTTATTTTCATAAGCAATCAAAGTAACAATTTTTCTGTCACGGAAATGCCTACAACGTGTTTGCAAATTTTGTCGTAAATTACATTATAAAATAAGGGAAGCTTTACATAACATAATTAATTTATTAATTGACACTAATGAACGAAACTGTTATTGTTTCATAGATCATTATCAATTTATTTTCATAAGCACACAATCTTGCAATTGAGAAAGGACGACATGAAAATATCCCTAAAGAAAATAGATTGTACACATATTGTAATATGAAAGTAATCGAGCGTGAAAACCACTTCTTACTTGTATGTCCAGCGTATACCACAATCAGAAAACAATATTGAAGTTGTAATAAGGCCATTAGATTAATTCACGTTTGCATTCTATGTCTCAGTTCTCATTTAAAAAGCATTTTTACAATTGTTTGCGAGATAAGTAAGAATACTATTGTTAGAATTTGTTACCAAAAGTATAAATGTATGCATAGTAGGTCGGCTTTAACAGATTTTGTTGATGTAATGTATATACATTTCGATTTGAATTGTTTATTTATTTATTTACCATATGAGGATATGTCATGACAAGGTGTTTTAGGACAGCGATTCATGGAGCCCACAAACAATGACTGATTGAGGTAATGTATCTGTAGAGTATATGAATTCCAGGAAACAGATAGAAAAAATAAAGATAATAAAAGGAAGACTTGTGGTTAAATAGCTCTGATGCAGTGCAGCTTTGATTTGGTACAAAACTCGACACAAAAAGTTTTGTCTCTGTGCCTGAAAAAGTTGGAAAGGATTGCAATGGTCCAAAACTAGTCCTACACTTAAATGTAGCCAAGAAATTTTTACAAAAGACGGCAAGTTAGACCTTGCAAAAAAAGAAAACTGACTCAACAGACATAAACTAATAAATAAAAAAACATGTTGCAACTAGCACTTCTGTCGAATCATTTGAGTTTACCTTTATATATGTTTTGTCAGGTACTGAAAGGCACTAGATAACACAAATATGACTTTTTGTAATAGAAAATATTATTCAATAGATATATTTTTATGTATGGCGATAAATAAAGCCAAATCAGCGATTTAAAAACAGTTAACTATTTTTCGTCCATATTTGTTTACATAGTTTCATTTAAGCAAAAGAAAAAATGACGGAAAGTTACAAAACTAATACAGACCATGTACAATTTGGACTTTGCAGACAAATCCAATCGGGCACATAGACCTTAACGATCTGACAAACTATTTCTTTATTGTTCCATTCCAATACTTTAATGCGGACGAAATAAAACACAAAATACATGCAAATGGAATATACATTCAAACGTAGATATTAGATTCCGATGTTTTAAACAGCATTTTAACGTTGTGCAAAACCGGATTCTGTTCATTATCTATCTATCTATATTCGGATACTATTAAACTCCCCTTTCGGGTATTATTAACAGATCGAGATGTCAGTGCGAGAAACAGACGTCAAGAAAGAAAGAAAGACTGAAACAATTAATTTTGAAAATGTTAGTATATGTATAGACAAGAGTTAAAATCAGGTTAAAAACACACTCTGTCGCAACTAATTGTATGAAATTTGGCTAACTGCCAGCTTGAAGGATTCAAGCGTTGGCGAGGTTGTTCCATAGTATGATAGTGCTGGGAAAAAAGGAGAATTTATAATAGTTAGCAACTGTGTGAATCTGCCTATAAGCTAAAGGATGTGTATGGCGAGTCAATCTCCTGGGTTTTTCCAAATAAGTGGGGACAGGGACTGCTACTAAACAGTGAACAATTTTGTAAAATAATACTATTTTAGCATCAGTCCGTCTGTTCTCTAGAGATCTTATACCGAGTGATTGTTGCATGTCTGAGACACTATCATAAATGGAATAGTTGTTGTATGCATCTGATTGCTCTTCTCTGAACCAATTCGATTTTATTGATGTTTTGTTTAGTGTTTGGCGACCAGACTGGAGACGAGTATTCTACTTGTATTCATTTGCTTCTTAATATTAAATCACGTAAACTTGTTTTATTAGTAGCACAGCCCGATTAATATTTTTATTTAGTACTGCCCTTGGAATTTGTTCACGTCATTATGTCATTATGGATTTTTGTGACGTCATACGACCGACTTTCCCAGTTGTAATCTACATGCATAGGTCATTGGGTTTATAACGTTCCATTTTATTTATATTTTCTCTCTGATAGGCGTTTCTTGTTTGATTTAATTATTTTTAATTTGTTTAGCAGTCACATAAACAACCAAGCTATGTAATATGGAATTTTTACACCCATTATTGCTGCTTCTTCCTGTATTTGCGCGATGATTATCTGAGATATTAACTCTATGATTCTACATTCTCAAATCTTTTCTATAAAGAAGGAATGTAGTTGACAATTGTTAATAGTTTTATTTGATCGTTCGTCAAAAAGTTGTAATTCTGTTACTCTTGTATCTTCAATGCAATTGAGTAATTAAATAGTAATTAAATTGAATGCGTTTTAATTCCCTTTTATTATTGTTTAATTTGAGTTACAATGCTATGACGTTAAATTTTATTTACACTTGAATGTATTATGAATATTGCTGGGCCAAGTGTGAGGTTGAGCGCTCTATAACCAGGTTTAAACCCCCAATGCTTTGCATTGACCGTTCCAAGGCGGTGACCCCAGCTTTATTCATATTTTGTGTTTATGTTGGTTTGTATTGTGCTGTTTTGTACTGTTTGGGCAATCGGTCACTTGCCTTAAATAAAGGACCAACTAATTGTTTTTAATGAAAATTCAATACTGCTCCAGCAGCTGGAGTTTCACTTCTTTATATTGAGGCCTGACAAGAGTTTTATAGGCAGTTTCTTTTACTTTTTGTTTTTAATTTTGATGTTACGTTTAAGAAAACCAAGTGATCTATTTGCTGTTGTACATATTCTATTAATGTGAGTGTTGAAAGAAAGGTCTTCGGAGAAGTTATCCTAAGTATTTTGCAATTGGTACGGTTTCAAGGATATGGCAATGTAATACATAATTATGTTTTTGATTTTATGTTTGTTTCGAGTTATATTAAGGACTTGGCATTTACTGCGGTTAAACTGCATTTCCCATTTGGTTTCCCATTGTTCCAAGGTATTAGGATCATGCTGTAATTAGTTGCAATCATTTAGATTGTTGATCGTGAGGTACACAGCAGTGTCATCAGCCAAGAGACAGACTTGGGATCTTACATGATCTGGTAGGTTGTTTATGTAGAGGAAAAATAAGAGGGGGCCTAGGACAGAGCCTTGGGGCACACCAGATGTCACTGGAGCTTCATCAGATTTCTCGCCCTCCAGAACGACAACTTGAGTTCGACCTATTAGGAAAAAAAGGATCCAGTCAAGAGTACAGCCTCTGATATCATGCTCGTGAAGTTTATAGAGAAGTTTGGATTGGCTGACTTTATCAAACGCCTTGCTAAAGTCCAGAAGAATAAGATCTGACTGCTGGCCTGCAACAAGGATCCTCGCAAGGTCATCTACCAGTTCGATGAGTTGCGTTTCGCAGGAACGCCGCTCCCTAAAGCCATGTTGGAGATCATATAATATGTTGTATCTGGTAAAATGAGCAGAGATGTTAGATGCTATGATATATTCAATAAGCTTACAAAGAATACAAATCAGAGTTATAGGACGGTAGTTTGATGGGTCACTCTGTGGTCCGTTTTTATAGAGGGGGGGGGGGCACATTTCCCTTTGTCCAGTCAGATTGTAAGGTACCAGAATCTATAAACTCTTGGAGAAGAATTTGAAGAATAGGAGCTATTTGACAGCGAAATTCTTTCAGCACAACTGGCTTAATGTTGTCAGGACCAGCAGCTTTATCAGTTTTGATGTTTTGAGGTTTGATAATAGTTTGAGAATACCGTCAAGGTATTATAACTGGCTATTATATTATATTTATTTGAAACAATTATATATGTAATATTGTATCTGGCTTATGATATACATTTACAACCAATCTTTTTTATTTGGCATTTAACAACCTTGCTGTGGAATCTTCATGAATTGCACGACGATGATCTGAATGTTAAATTGATCCTTAGTCTGTACTGGGACCTTTACAAACAAAGTCAGGTCTAATAGTTATACGCCAAAGAACTCAGACAAAAGAAAATTCAATCTGAAATAGTTTTTAATATTCAATTGATTCGATTAAACTGTTTCAGTTTTTCACACTTGAAAATATTCCAAAGTGAAAATCTCTGTTTAACCAAACAGTTACTTTTGGTTCTTTGAATATGTTCATAAACATGTATTCCCAGAACTGATAATAAATATAACGATTCTGAACTTGTTTAAAAAGCTTAATTGGTATTTTATTTGAATTAGGTTTTTGTGTTGCTTTAGGCCGTAAGATAATCGACTTAATCTACTGCATCACCGATTAAGCAGGAACTTTAGTGTTTTGTTGTTGAAATCATAAACAGAAAATTGTTAGTCATATTATAAAGTTCTATTTCACATTATATATTGTTACTTGTGCACAAGTAATCACATGATATGAATGTTATAAATATTTTCTTTAACTGAAGTGATACAAGAATGAATTCTCATTACACTTCTTAACATGATTTTATTGTTTTTTGATATAGACTCCTAAAATTAAATAATACTAAGTGTACCTATCATTCAAGTATTAAGAGGTAACCTCTTGTAACCGTCTTGTTCTTGTGGTTCTTGTGGTTATAACAATCATTTTAATATACCATTATGTTCTCCAAGGACCAGTTAATATTGAAAATGTCTAGAGGTGTTTTTGAACATAGAAGACGATGAAAGTCCAGAAAGTCTATCAAAATAAAAATTATTGTTCGTATCCACTACTTTTATTTATAACAAAACACCAAATCAGAATAAAAATTATTGTTCGTATCCACTACTTTTATTTATAACAGAACACCAAATATAGACATACGATAATTAAAACTGAAATATACGTCTATAAACGGTCAAAGCGCATTGGTTTAACCGATTTGAGGACAAACCGAATCCACCGTTTCTACAGTGGGCCGACATATCTGAGCGTCAATATTGTGTTTACTTGAAAAGTGCTCCATAATCAGCCATAGCCAATGTCATTGTCAACGCGAATTGTGTAAATCAGACATCGACGTCCTTCGATTAAAGGATATGGTAAATTGATAATTCGATCCATCCAGCTTAATATTTTAAGAGACGCTGGTGCTGGCGGATTCTTTGTGTATACTTCTTCACTCACTTAATTCAATAATTGAAATAAGTTATGACTATTCAGTCTATTGTCATAGGTTTCAGTTAGTTACATAATGGCTACTGTTGCACAATGTACGAGCAGTTGAGATGCGTGGTCAGTCTCTGTTTTGATGGTCAATGATTCTGGTTTATTCCTAAACTGGAGATAACTTGCAAGATATAGAAACTTACATCCTGTATACTAAGTAATTTGGTTTTATAACAGATGTTACTGTTTTATAATTTGTTATAAAACATTATTTCAAATAGACACTTCTCCTGTAGATTTGGTCACTTAGAAGTTAAATTGATTTTTTACTTAATGACAGTTGCAACATAATTGAGACATTAACCTGAATGCTTTATGTCTTTGCCACAAAATAAAGGACAAATAATTAACCTATCAAGTATTTCCATTGTAACAGACCAATTTTAAGGCCCAATTTTAAGCAGTAAAGTGAAAAATCCTTAGCTCCAATGGGGGTTTGAACCTGGGTCTCCATAGAGTTGGTCAGACACTCTAACTGTCTGAGAAAGAGCTAGCCCAACAGCAATACTAAAATAAGTGACCTTATTTCACTTCACTTCCCCCACTCCCCCTCTAAATGTTTCAAGGTCGCCGTGGTGTAATTGATATGATGCCCGCCTAGCAACTGGGAGGTCATGGGTTCAATCCCGGCTGTGGGAGCATTTTTTAGATCTCCTCCAAAGACACAAAATACTGGTTCTAGGCCCAGGAAACGGACTCGAGAGCGTTTCAATACGCCTGAGGCTTTCAACGGCATTCAGCTTAAATGAATAGGTTTAAACTGTATGCTTTGAGGCTCAGACATTCCCGCTACAACATGTCTTGCAGCCACATTGCGCTCCCAGAAACTTTTAAACAAGCTCAGACCCATTCACATTCACAGTTCTTTTTTGCCTCGTCACCATTTATGTGAAAAGTCCTGAGCTCCTCTTGGGGATTGAACCTGGGTCTCCATAGTGGTAGTCAGACACACTAACTGCGTTGCTAGAGAGCTAGCCCAACAGCCAGGCTGTTGAAAGTGACATTATTTCACTACAGAAAGGACTTAAGCAAACCTGATTTGTTCATATTTTCCAAAAAGTCTGTTCAATCATCATTTGTTGAGGAAAAAACTATAATTATGTTTGTTATAATTTGACCCATTAACACTCAAAATTAACCAAAATTTTGTTAAATATTTTGTAAAATCAACCATACAAATCAGTTTTCCTTTTAGCAATAGCCAAAATTTCAGCATTAGATGTGGTATGATAACAAATGGTTAATGTTCCGATATTGTCGCGGGGAATTCACATGTTATATATTGTAAAATATATAGCGCATTTTGTACCTCGTTAAATCTATGTTACCAGACCACATCTAGCATTAACATTTTCTGTATTGCTATAAGGATCTTGGATTTTCTATGTGTTAACTGTATTTTCAAAATATTTTACAAAATATTTGTTGACTTTGAGGCTGTGTTAATGGGGCTTTAAGCGAATATTCTAATAGACTAATAAACACCAGCATATCCAAACTGTCGAAAAGTGATAATTTTCTAAATAATTGGCTTTGACACAATATATGTTGCAAATTTGATTCTAAATTTCTTTTGTTTTGAACCAAAAATGTTTTCCATGTGATATAATTTTATAGATTAACAGGAATGACTCAAGTTTTTTATGCTCCCGAAGGTGGGCATATAGTGATTGCATTTCCGTCTGTCTCACTGTCTGTCAGTCTGGCTGTCACACTTTTAACAGTTAAGTTTCGAATAATGCTCATAACTTCTATGTCGCTTCAGATGTAACCTTCATATTAGGTATGCATGTGTATATGGACAAGGCCTTTCCATAAGCACACAAATTTTCACCCCTTTAACCTTGACCCTGAACTTAGGGTCTGTGATTAGGTTTTGAAATCTGCGTTTAGGTTTCGAAAAAGCGTTTTTCGGGGGCATATGTCTTACTATGGAGACAGCTCTTGTTTAGAAATATATCACAACTTCCAAAATGAGGGGGTCGACAAATCTATAGATATGGATAAAACTATAGAAAAGAAGGAATGTTTTATGAACAAATACTAAATCAGTTAAATCCATTATAAAACCCAATGAGTATACAAGTATTAAGAATCTTTATTGCAAATTATATTCAGTTATAGAATAAAGACCTAGACCAACACACCCAAATCTTAAAATGATATAAAGCTGTGCCTGGGAAACTACAGTAGACCCAATGGTTGGCAAAACATATGGTCAATCTGCCAATTGTAGACAATAAGTACCTGATTAAAAAAACTACAAATTAATTAGCCAATCGGTAACAGATAAGGATGACAGGTTTTTTTTTATAAATTAGCTAACATATGAAATTTTCAATAATTTTTTCAACTTTAAATGGTATTAAAATATTTTTCATTTTACTAAAATAATAGTAAAATTAAATATAGAAAAATTGTTAAAAAATGTGTACTACTTTTGCATTTCATTGCACTTTTATTAAATTGAGATTCGCTAAAAATGTTCATGACAAAAAAAAATGGTGAACCTACCCAGGCCTTCTTGTTTTGGTGATGTGAGTTGAAACAAATCACTTTTTTTGCCTTATTATTTAAGAGCTATTGAAACATTACTCTATTTTCAGATTTAATGGCTGTTCTACAGGCTTTGAGGGTATTCAAGCAGAAGTATTTGGCTTCCTCCCTGTTTGTTTTAAGCACAGCAGCTATTATATATTTTGATCAACGTGACCGCAAACTTTATCTTGAAGAGTTAAAAGCAAGCAAGCACCAGTGATTAAAAGGCTGGTCAGTTGTAACAAAGGTATGACACATTGTGTATGTTTAGAACTTGAAGATACTAATGTACTCCAAAGACTTATAAAGTTCAAGTTCTTGCAGCCCCAAGCTTTTAGTCACATGATAAACCAGGTGGTTGGTTCATGGCAGTAAAAGTCAGCATTTTTCTTCTGAGCAGGCGTTGATTGGCTTGTGAAATATATATAATCGATATAAAATGGCAGGAAATCAACTTTATATAATAGGTTTAATATTATTATCAGTTATTTAGTGATGGATAACCACACATGTAGACATGTTGCGTCACAGGTCTATGAAGTAACGCTTTAAATCCAGCTGAGGACAATGCCTGCCATGAAGAGAATGCTTCCTGGCTTCTATTACAGATGTTTATTTTAAACTATAATATGGCTATAATAACATAATAAATAAAGAAATAATTCAGTTTATGCAAAAAAGACAACAAGGCTGTATTAATTTAAGTTTATCGTAGGCTACAGATTTTATATAACCTTTAAAATAATACTAACATGAGATATTTCATTAAAAAATAAAGTATAAGTTAAAGGCAAATAAGTGCTTTAAAAAAGGAATCCGGGTCCGTTCGCCCTAATTTCTGTTCGCCCTAAATCCTGTTCGCCCTAAAACCTGTTCGCCCTGGGTCCGTTCGCCCTAAATTTTATTATCAAAGCAGGGAAGCAATAAATATAACGAAAATTGTTATCTTTTTAACATTTTAATATATAAATGACAACTTAAGCTACAAACTTGCCTACATGTGTGAAAAATCAAGACGGCGCTCTTTAACGTGTGTAACATAACGGTATATAAACTTAAGTACATATAGATTTAATAATAGGGAAATATTTTAATAATATGTTTGAGTTTTTAACGTTGCTGTATGTTGCGGGTATTTAGGAATTAACATTACACATGTCAGTCCGGAAGGGACATGTAATGAAGTTTGAAAAATTGATTATGGAAGTATGGTTTCATTTCTCCAATGTAGTTCAATTATCGGGAACATTCGGCTCGTACATAACAAGCCCCAATTCAGATATGGTATATAATGAAATTTAAATAATTGAAATATCCAATTTCCAAATGTACATAACAAATGTAAGTTCGGATTGAGTGTGTATCTTATGGATATCGGGGTTTACGTAATCGATTATAGGAGTGTTAGGTTTCACACTACTAATGTGGTTTGTCCATAGAGAGCATCTGTTTGTATGATCAAGTATGCAAATGAAATGAGGTCTCCTGTTCCCAAAGTGATAATTGTATATTGCACTCTTCTGCTGTGACATGTGGTAGGTGTATAAACAATCCATCCAATCAACAAGGGTTATTCGAAGGGGTGGGTTTAGAAAATCGGGGTAAGAGAACAGTTAACCAACCAAGAATGAGAAAGGAAATATCTTAATTTTATGTTCATGTACCTTGGAATAAAATGTTGTGCTTTGTTGTAAGAAGGAATTCTGGAGTCCTAGTTTGACAATCGAGTAGAGTAGTCACGTTTTCTTGACGTGGCGGCCTATAGGCCGCCGCGCTGTAAAATTGTACTTCATGAACATTAGAAGCGTTGTGTTAGAAATTATTTAACAGAAATAAATCTCGATGAAAACAGAAATGAACTTTGTTTGTTACTGTGTGTTTTCCACGAACGATACATAATTACGTGACACGTGTAAGCGTGTTTGTAACAAAGCCGTCAAAGGCCAGTAATTTTCTCTTATTGTTTATTATATTAATTAATGAAAACTTTATGTTACACTTTTACAATAATCAATACATATGTACATGAAACAAATACAGTGAACAGAACAACAATACAGAATAAAGTATAATACAATGAACACATTATGCAACACATTTACAGGGCTGGTACCAGCACGTAGAAGGGCACTGCGCCATGATGTGCCTGGCTGTTGACTCGATTATGCCAGCCTGAAATCAATGCAAACATGATTTAAGATTTGCGTGTGTTATTTAACAAATTCAATAGCAAATTGAAAATAATTGTATAATAAAAAAAATCAATTGTTATAGGAACATCTTCTGACACTGTGTCCGGTAATTCAGGCTCTGCTAGTACATGTAGTCGTGATAATATGTCAATTGCGGAAGAGAAACCTAGCACCGAAGACGTAATTTATCATATACTTGTATATCGGTCATTTTGGTTTGCTTATACAATAACTATATTAGGTTAATACGACACTCAATCAATCAATTAACACAGACCGTTATCTCTTTAATCTCTTAATTAATCGACAACGATCAATAAAGGCCAGTTGCTACTTCACACAGCGCCATACACGCGAGAAATATTGGAAGTTGATCAGTTTAGTAAATTGAATATTAATGATATTTTTATTGAGATTTTATGATCTTTATATGAATTTTAAATTTATTTGCCTATGCAGGGATCGCCAAGATTACAAGAAATTAGATAATCCGACAAACGGTGGTTATATATTGCTGAATGAAAGAACCATAAACAACGCAAGAAGTTACACTCAAAATCTCATAATCTTAGTGATTGTAATACACATATTAATGTACAAATAATTTATAAATTTAATATATACAGCTTATATATAAAATAATAATGATGCACTTTATATTGTGTACATTATAATTTAGAGTTTACATACTCACCAGTTCCAAATAGTTTATTATAAATGATTATAGCTAGTAATAATGATAAAATAATAAAAACTGAATAGTTATATTTTATGAGATGTTTTTGTTATATACAATTGACAAATTAAATTGAACTAACCAGTTCCACAAAGCCGATGCTGCCAACGTTCACAAACGTCGCATGTAACCGCATGTTGTCTAGGTCGTACCTCCAAATTGCACGAAATGCGCAAGACATTATCCATTTTTGAAATAATAGAACCAGACATTTGAGCTCCATTTTATATACTGGGATAATTCACAGTTAGGTTATTCCGAACATATCAAACAAAAAAGTATTACCAAAATATAAAAGACGGCGCTCTTAAACTTGTAAGCGTATTTGTAACAAAGGCCAGTAATATTCCCTAATTGCTTATTATATTAATTAATGATAAAATCTAAGGTACAAACTTGCTTACATGTGTGAAAAATCAAGACGGCGCTCTTTAACTCGTAAGTGTGTTTGTAACAAAGGCCAGTAATTTTCACTAATTGCTTACTATATTAATTAATGAAAACTTAAGGTTCAAACTTGCTTATATGTGTGAACAATCAACTGTTCATACCCCGATATGCAAATGATAATATAGGGCGAACGAACCCAGGGCGAACGGACCCAGGGCGAACGTGTAACTAGGGCGAACGGACCCGATACCTTAAAAAAGTCCTTTGTTCTCAGATCTTACAAAGTTTCACAAAATCAACAAAATTCAATTTAAGCTACATATTTTTTTAATTAATTTTTAAATCATTCATAAATAGGGGGTATTTATATCAAATAAATACTGCAAAGACCAAAATGTACTTTCCAATAAAATAATCGGCATAAGCCTGAACTAAAATTTTGTTAATTTATGTCTCAGTAACTTTTCAAGTTAAAATTATGACGTTTACTTCATACTATAGATTTTGAAACCACCTTTATAATTTTACTTTATATATTGTATGAAAGAAAGAAAGAATTGAGATTTAGAGGAATCTTTTACTGAAATCTCAAAATAACATGAGATCTTCTAGAGTCTTGCATAGATTATTCCAATCTTTGTTTATTGATTAATCATTGTATGCCTTTTAAAGATTTAAGAGACCTTATTATGTATAAATATAAATTGTAACTCTTCACAAAGTCATAGTTCTGTGTTTTTGTATACTCGTATGAAGCAAGTTTTGATGGTACGAAATGTGTCGAGTACGCAAATAGTATGGTGATTTGTAACCTATTTTTTTCTGTAGTTTTTACATTAGGTCAAACAGAAATGGTTGACATTGAGAAGGTAATTTTCGACCGGTAATTTTTGGCATCACTTAAAGCAGGAATGGAAATTAGTGGTTGCCCGTGAGCCCGGGGCCAGTAAATTTTTGCCTGGGCAACTTAAATTCAAAAGTTAGTAGTCCGACTGGGCAACTTGCTTTTTAAGCTTGAAACACTTCAGTGCAATTAAATATTTAATGAAAATGGCGACTGTGATAAAATAATTACTTAATAAAAGTATTTATCAAAGCTGATGAAATAATTTAACTCAGATTTATATAAGGACATAATACACAGAAAGTTTGTCAATTAAGCAATGTTGTTGTTAAGTTCTTTTATTTTATTTAAAGAAAGTCTTATATACACAGACACTACATGTACATCTAGTCCATATAAACGGACTCCCAGAACCTTTGATAATTGACATGACGCCTTATCTATGATCGCTCCGCCCACTAGAATTGATCCACCAATCAGCCATCCATTAATCGGGCGAACTCATTAGCAACAACCTGTCCCCCATTTTCTAGACAAGCTACATGTTTAGGTTCACTTTTATTCCAACGCGTTTCTTTTGTTTTCCTCTTTAAAAAAATGATTAAAAATGGTTAAACGGTGTCAATGGGGATTATGTAACTCGAACAATCCATATCCTGAAAGATAAGTTGGTGACATTTAATTTATATCGTTTCCAAAGCCGAAAAGAGATCTTGATAAGTGTAAGAGATGTATAAATACATGCGGTCGTCACCACGAACAACTGAACGTCAACACTGTCAAAGACAATTATAATATATTTTTATCGGGTATTCTAGCAGATTTAAATAGTTTATGTTATCGATCTGATTATCACATAATATTTCACTTTTTTAGCTCACCTGAGCGATAGCTCGGGGTGAGCTATTGTGATCACTCACCGTCCGGCGTCCGTCTGTCTGTCTGTCTGTCTGTAAACAATTTGTAAACATCTTCTTCTACTAAACCATTGAGCCAATTTCAACTAAATTTCATGTGGAGCATCCCTAGGTCATGGGACAAAAGAATTGTTAAAAAAAATTTGATCACATAACCAAGATGGCCGCCATGACCATATATGGTAAAAACCTTAAAAAATCTTCTTGTCAGAAACCGCTCATCAGATTTTCAAAAAATTTCACAGGGATGACCTTTGAAGGCTCCCCTGAAAAAGTTGTTCAAAGAAATTTGATTCGTCAAAAAACATGGCCGCAGGAGCTCGTTGAACTTTGCATGTTTATTCGTTTTTGCCTATTTTGTGAAAACTTTCAAAAATCTTCCACATTTTTGTCCGATCCTTTCCAAATTTGCAGTGTCTTTATATCAATGAGGACACGAACCCTACAAAAAATGAGCATTATTGGTCCATGAAGTACAGAATTACCTCCCCTTGAATTGAGAAAATGGTGTTTATGCAATAAAGTCCAAATTTTTCATCCAATTCTTTCCAAACTTGTAAGGATTTAGCATGGTTCAAACAAGGGAAACAACTACGGTTTATGCATGTTCTTTTTATTACAGATTTGCCTCCCTTTAATTCATTCAAAATCTCATTTTACAGTAGAGATTCCAAATCTGACCTGTAGATGAGCCCCATATTTACTGCCAGTGCTAGGTTAGCTTTTCCCATTTGATCATTCTTAAGTATTGGTCTTGTAATGCTGCTACTGCTTCTGCTACTACTTCTACTACTACTACTACTACTACTACTACTACTACTACTACTACTACTACTTCTACTACTACTACTACTACTTCTACTACTTCTACCACTACTACTACTACTACTACTACTACTACTACTACTACTACTACTACTTCTACTACTACTACTAGTACTACTACTACTAGTACTACTACTACTACCACCACCAACACCACCACCACCACCACTATTACTACTTCTACTACTACTGCCACTACTACTACTACTTTTACCACTACTACTACTACTACTACTACTACTACTACTACCACTACTACTACTACTACTACTACTACTACTACTTCTACTACTACTACTACTACTACTACTACTTCTACTACTACTACTACTTCTACTACTACTACTACTACTACTACTACTACTACTACTACTACTACTACTACTACAACTACTATTACTACTACTACTACTACTACTACTACTACTACACCACCACCACCACCACCACCACCATTCACAGTGACAAAAAACGTATTCACACAATGGCTGCTACTACAACTTATAGCCCATATAGGGGGGCATGCATGTTTTACAAACAGCCCTTGTTTCTATGGGATTTTAACCACAACTGTTCATGTTTATCTCCGACACATATTTTTAGGTCACCTGTCATGAAGTGACACGGTGAGCTTATGTGATCGTGTGATGTCCGGCGTCCGTTGTGCGTGCCTGCGTGTGTCCGTGCGTCCGTCCGTCAACAATTTGTTTGTGTAGACAGTAGAGGTCACAGTTTGCATCCAATCTTGATGAAATTTGGTCAAAATGTTTATCTTGATGAAATCCGGTTTGGGATTGTATTTGGGTCATCTGGGGTCAAAAACAAGGTCACTAGGTCAAATAATAGAACAACCTTCTGTAGACAATAGAGGTCACAGTTTTCATCCAATCTTTATGAAATTTGGTCAGAATGTTTATCTTGATGAAATCTGGGTTGGGATTTTATTTGGGTCATCTGGGGTCAAAAACTAGGTCACTAGGTCAAATAATAGAAAAACCTTGTGTAGACATTAGAGATCACAGTTTTCATCCAACCTTTATGAAATTTGGTCAGAATTCTTGATGAAATCTGGGCGGGATTGTATTTGGGTCATCTGGGGTAAAAATCTAGGTCAAATAAATAGAAAAACCTTGTGTTGACAATAGAGGTCACAGTTTTCATCCAATATTTATGAACTGTGGTCAGAATGTTTATCTTGATGGCATCTGGATTGGGATTGTATTTGGGTCATCTAGAGTCAGGAACTAGGTCACTGAGTCAAATCATAGAAAAACATTGTGTAGACAATAGAGGTCATAGTTTTCATCTGATCTTAATGAGTCAGGTGAGCGATTCAGGGCCATCATGGCCCTCTTGTTTTAAATAGTTTTATCAGTTACTAGGTCAGAAGCGAGCTTCATCTGCATTACTTAAAGAGAAACAAAACCCAGCATGAAGCCTAATTCATGCTGTGTTTTATTACTCTGATAGTAATGCACTTAATTGACATCATACATGTTATTTGAAGGTGACATGTGATATATTATCTTATTAACGGTATCTACACATTTGCACTCATGTGTTGTCACCAATAAACGCTTTAAATCAGTACTAGGAGCTCGAATGCCTAGATCTCATTTTTTTAAAGATTTTCGTTTATTTTGTTCGGATTAAAAAACGGAAATGAAATATGGCAAAAAACGGTGTAAAAAGGGTTAATGCAACTCTGACATTTGGTATCCAGAAAGATAAGTTAGATGAATTAAATTTATACCATTTCCAACGCGGCAATGCGTTCTTGACAAGAGCGAGTGGAAGCTTCAAGAATTACCGAGATCCCCTTTATAGAACATTAATTTATTTCACAAACTTGAAATGTCATATAAGCAATAACTATGCATTATTAAGTATGTATTATGTCACGTGTGCATGTAAAATAATTGAGAATTTTGGTACCCAATTTGTGTAACTTTACGAAATCCCCGTTAAAAATCGCGTTTCTGTGTGTGTCAGAAACAAGTGAAAACCATTTTGTTATTGTTTTAATATAGACGTAGCGATAAATGCTATTGTAAAAGAGTTATTATTACTGATATTAGTTAACCAATAAATGCGGTAACTCTGGGGAAGTCGGTACCTGCTCGAGCGTCTGATATTGGTAGCCTTATTAATTTATAATAGCCTGACCGTATTCCATTTTGTACAACGCTAATTTTATATCAGACAAACTTACTGTGTTGTTTTTGCGCTTTAAATTATAGTGATTGATAAATGTCCCATAAGCAATGTTTAATATGATTAATATCACTTTTATACGTCATAACATGTGGGATTGAGGTACCCACCCGGCGTCAGAAAGCGCGTAAAACTTTACCGAATTCCCAGTTATAAAGCGCTATTTCGTTTCAAATACACAGGTAGGGGGGAATGTTTCAGTAATAGTTTTGTTAATAACACGGGTAAATACCGGTGAAGTGTTAATTTATTGCAAATACCACCATTACACACCATTACACGTAATAACGGGTTCGATTTCGGTAAGCGCGCAAGCGTTTGAGAGCGTGTTTAATGTACCGATTTACCCGTTATAAATAGCTGATGTTCTCTTAAATCGTTTATTTTTTGCATTTGCAGAATAACTAAATGGCATCAACCCCTTTACAAGTGTAATATGGTCACCACACAACACACTTTTCTCGCTGACATTGTTATGTTTAAATTTGAAACAGTGTATTATGTATCAAATACTACATCGTTATCGACTTTTTGGCTCCAACACATAACGCGACGTACAAAATATTGGTGCAATGCGACCTGACCTATATTGGGTCAATTTTCCAATATGGCGGATACAGCGTACAAAACAACACCTTAGTCAATACAAATCAATTATTTCTTGCTTTAATGGTACCGTTTGGATGAGTTTGTGGTTTAGATAGGTAAATTTTAATAAGCTCTTGCAGTTTCAGTGTTCATTAACCTTTGAATTGTTGATAACATTTTGCACCCATGGACAAGAGAGAGCGCATTGCAACTCTCAGCCTAAGCTGAGAGTTGAATTATTGCAACTACATGTACATCATACTGGGCTCGTTAGTCTTTAGCTGGGCAACCAAAATACTAAAGATGGTGCCCGTGTGGGCAACCAATTGTAAAACGTTAGTTTCCATCCCTGAGTCTTATATAAATCTATTATTCCCTTCTTCCATTATATTGCATGCTATGGTTTACAATTTTTCATTACACATTAGAATTATAAAATCACTTATTGTTGATCCATAGAAATTGCTTTAGTTAAATTGGATCTGTTACTGACATGAAGCAATGGCCAATGTTTCACAACAATCATAAAAAGAACAGTTCTGCTAGTTTTATAAGTTTACAATTAAAGTTGTCATCCATGTTCTTTTTGGACTAAACATACCATCATTTATCTCTTTTTCACTTGAGAGCCACATGTCAAAGTGACATCTAATAAACGACATATCCTCCAGTGACCAAATACAGTTTGTAAACCAGTTCCGGATAATCACCAGTTCCAATTAATTTGTATTTAATTTTCCATAATGCCCCAATAAAAACAAAATGATAAGTGTCTACGGTATACATTAGGTAAAAGAATAAATTAAAAAAGTGTAAGCAAGAAAGCTTTTGTGTTAGTCTTACAGGGGGGATAAATGCAGCAAAAAGTTAACCAGAACTGATTAGTTTAGTTTAAACCTATTTATTTTAGCTTGATTGCATCGAAAGCCTAAGCCTTATATAAACACTCTCGAGTCCGTTTCCTGGGCACCAGTACTTGGTGTCTTTTGGGAGAGATCTAAATAACGCTCCCACAGTGTTGATCGAACCCGTGACCTCCCGGTCGCTGTGCTGACACCATATCCATTACACCACGGCGACCTGATTGAATGAGTTATGTTTTGAAATGTGTATATGGATTTAGAAGGCTTTATTATTATGTCCCCCACTTTAGTAGTGGGGGACATATTGTTTTTGCCCTGTCTGTTGGTTGGTTGGTTGGTTGGTTGGTTGGTTGGTTTGCGCCAACTTTAACATTTGCAATAACTTTTGCAATATTGAAGATATCAACTTGATATTTGGCATGCATATGTATCTCATGGAGCTGAACTTTTCGAGTGGTGAAAGGTCAAGGTCATCCTTCAAGGTCAGAGGTCAAATATATGTGGCCCAAATTGCTTATTTTATGAATACTTTTGCAATATTGAAGATAGCAACTTGATATTTGGCATGCATGTGTATCTCATGGAGCTGCACATTTTGAGTGATGAAAGGTCAAGGTCAAGGTCATCCTTCAAGGTCAGAGGTCAAATATATGTGGCCAAAATCGCTCATTTTATGAGTACTTTTGCAATATTGAAGATAGCAACTTGATATTTGGCATGCATGTGTATCTCATGGAGCAGCACATTTTGAGTGGTGAAAGGTCAAGGTCATTCTTCAAGGTCAGAGGTCAAATATTTGTGGCCCAAATCGCTTATTTTATGAACACTTTTGCAATATTGAAGATATCAACTTGATATTTGGCATGCATATGTATCTCATGGAGCTGCACATTTTGAGTGGTGAAAGGTCAAGGTCATCCTTCAAGGTCAAAGGTCAAATTTATGGGTCAAAATCGCTCATTTAATGTACACTGTTGCAGTATTTCAATATTCAAGATAGCAACTTGATATTTGGCATGCATGTGTATCTCATGGAGCTGCACATTTTGAGTGGTGAAAGGTCAAGGTCATCCTTCAAGGTCAGATGTAAAATATATGTGGCCAAAATCGCTCATTTTATGAGTACTTTTGCAATATTGAAGATAGCAACTTGATATTTGGCATGCATGTGTATCTCATGGAGCTGCATATTTCGAGTGGTGAAAGGTCAAGGTCATCCTTCATGGTCAGAGGTCAAATATATGTGGCCCAAATTGCTTATTTTATGAATACTTTTGCAATATTGAAGATAGCAACTTGATATTTGGCATGCATGTGTATCTCATGGAGCTGCACATTTTGAGTGGTGAAGGTCAAGGTCATCCTTCAAGGTCAGAGGTCAAATATATGTGGCCCAAATCGCTTATTTTATGAATACTTTTGCAATATTGAAGATAGCAACTTGATATTTGGCATGTATGTGTATCTCATGGAGCTGCACATTTTAAGTGGTGAAAGGTCAAGGTCATCCTTCAAGGTCAGAGGTCAAATATATGTGGCCAAAATCGCTCATTTTATGAGTACTTTTGCAATATTGAAGATAGCAACTTGATATTTGGCATGCATGTGTATCTCATGGAGCTGCACATTTTGAGTGGTGAAAGGTCAAGGTCATTCTTCAAGGTCAGAGGTCAAATATTTGTGGCCCAAATCGCTTATTTTATGAATACTTTTGCAATATTGAAGATAGCAACTTGATATTTGGCATGCATGTGTATCTCATGGAGCTGCACATTTTGAGTGGTGAAAGGTCAAGGTCATCCTTCAAGGTCAAATATATGGGTCGAAATTGCTCATGTAATGTCACTTCTGCAATATTGAAGCTAGCAATTTTATATTTGAAATGCATGTGTATCTCATGGAGCTGCACATTTTGAGTGGTGAAGGGTCAAGGTCATCCTACAAGGTCAAACGTCATATAGGGGGACATTGTGTTTCACAAACGCATCTTGTTTTATTTGTCATTTTCCAAACTTGTACATAATCACGGTGCTTATACCACGTGACTTTTTCGGATCTGTGTTGGGAGAATAAACCTCAACCCAGTTAACTGTTAACATTTTTAAAGGATCTCTTTTTAAATATTTCACCATGTTTTATGGGATAAAGTTGAGAGCCCGCTCATTCGTTAGAGTTTTCTATAGGTATTATGATCTTTTTAAACAAGTAAGTATTTTTCAGTAATGTGCAACCGCGCGTTTGAACGGTTAGAAAAATGTCGGATCAGTGTGGGGACTTAATTTTACAAATGCGCGGTTGCAATTTACTGAAAAAATACTTATTTGTTTAAAAAGATCATGATACTTATAGAAAACTGTCAAGAATGAGCAGGCTCTCCACTTTATCCCATTAAAAATGGTGAAATATTTAAAAATACATCATTAAAAATGTTAACTGGGTTGCGCATTATTCTCCCAACACAGATCTTAAATAGTCACATGGTATAGGCACCGTGATAATTATACTTGTAATTTCAGAATTGATGGCAGTTAACTGGGGAAAGGTTAAAATCGTCAGGAGGTTCATAACTGGTCCAGTACTTTACTTCTCACTGCTCTCTGCTGGCCTTTGGTACGACAAGAAGAACAGGGAGATATACTTGCAGGGACTCATAAAAGAAGTAGAAGAGGTAATAGATTTAAGACAATGCTGGTAAGGGTTAATAGTTTTTTGTTTTCATTGAGTGTGTTGGGTGCTAAGAAATACTGATATGATGTGTTCACATTTTAATTAGAGAACGGTTGCAAAACAATAAAAGTAATGAAACAGTTTACTTTTATATTTGATTTACTGGTATTAAGACTATAATGTCTTAATGTTAAATAGTACCATAGCCTCTGGGAAAAAATGCTAAATGGGTGTGAATTAAGTGTCATCACAGATTAGCCTGTGCACACGGCACAGGCAGACAAGTGCGATTTGCCTAGTTTGCATTGTTGGTTTGAATAGCTTCATGCAAACAAAAAATGACATACAAGCAGAAAGTGTATTCCCTTTTAAGCCTGGGTGTGCTGCATAGGCCAATATGGTATGACACTTAACACATACCTGAAGTACCATTTTCCCAGAGAGCAGCTCAACTGTATTGTTATTACCCTGTTGGTTGTGATTATATCTGCACTGTGAAAATTATTTTTATATGACTATATAACTTCTCAATTCGGGCAGTTGAATCTTCTTCAAATGTGTTTCTCTGCTTGACATCTCATTCTGAAATTTGCTGGAAAAGTTTCTTTTAAAGTGACTTTTCAGAGGTATTTGGCAGCTGACATTAAGTGAAGGCATTTTATCAAAATCCAGTCTCTGTAACTAAAACATGAACAGCATTGCTAAGCAACTACTAGGAAAATGAAAATGAGCAGTATTCTTTGAAAACGGGGCATATACATTAAGTCCACACAAGGACTTTAAACAAAATATTCCATTAAATTGGAAACTGAATAATGGACTGCACAGGCTAATCTGGGGACTGCACAGGCTAATCTGGAATGACACTACGCACGTCATGCATAAAGTCATGTTTTCCCAGAGCGCGGCACAAATATAAACATATGCTGAATGCTTAATTTTCTGGCACACAGGTGAAGGAAGACATTGCTAAGAAGCGGGCAGTTTTAGCTGAGGAAGTAGAAGCTAGACGACAACAACAAGCAAGACACTCCTAAATATTTATTTTTGAAGGTAATTTGGTACCAAAAATGTGTTTTTATTAAATCAATTAGAACACCAGTCAACTGTCTGTGGACTCAGGCTTTCAGTCTTTAGTGCTTGTTAGCCTGTGAAGACATTGTGTGTCGTTAGTGAACGTGTAATTATGATAATTTCAGTATTCTACAAAACTGTTTACCAAAGATTGGTTCTCTGCATACACCAGTGCATTATGTATTTGTTTGCATTGAAGTCTTCATGTATTTGGGATTTACCATGTACACACATAACACCTGGAAATTTGTAGGATTTGAAACTCGAGGAAGCTTAGCTTACCCACCTTTCATAGCGTTTACCAGAAGTTTTTTTAAAAAGATCCAGAAGTAAAGAACTATTTGTCAGCCAAACATTTTTTGAAAGGAGGTAGTGGGAGAATTATTGTTTGGTTTTATTCCAAGCCCAGCTTATAATTGGTGTGGGAATTGGGCAGGAAAATATTTCAACTACATTCTAGCACCTCTTTGGATTCATGAGGGCTTGACATTAGTATGTGCACTTAGTAAGCTAGTTCTTGTAAGCCATTTTAACAGGAATTGTTATATCTATTAATTGACTGCCAGTTTAATATTGTTGAATACGGCATAAACATCAAATTAGTGAATTACGTTAACTAAATGGATTAATGCTCCTGAAAAGTTATTTCATATCCTTATTTTGACAGTATTTAATGAGCTTCACTATGGGACAATGGGGCTTAATGCAGCAGCGTAAAGTGTTATCCAAGTCTGCACAGGCTAATCAGGGACAACACTTTCAGCCTAAACTGGATCTGCTAAGATTTCTTTAAACAAAAATACACTAGAAGCGGAAATTGTCGTCCCAAATTAGCCCATGCACGGAATAATCTTGGACGACACTATGCGTTTTCAGAAACCCCATTTTCTCAAAGTGAGGCTCAAATTTGCGCTGAATGTATCCTGTGTGTTTTCCAGATGAGGTCTGGCCTGCAGGTGCTGTTTATGCGGAGGTTCTGGCCCCTATGGTCCATGCCTGCCATATCCATAGCAGCCATGTACTTCGGATACCTCCACACCGTGGAGCTAGACAGGGAGGCATACGCCATGAGGGGTCAGAGTAACCTGTTCCGAGCTGATCATGAAAAACTGCAGAGAGTGGGAAATGGCCGTCAGTTGTGGACATAGACTTTCATTTGTGTGTGTACTTGTTGAACTGTTATCTAAACTTTTTCTTGTCTTGGAGCTATATGCTTGCAAGCATCTGTAATAAAGATGTTTAACTAACAATTTCTTTGATTATTGTACAAACATCAAAATACAAGCAGAGGTTGAAAGTCGGCCCCATTTCCAATGTAAACAAGTATACAATTTCCCAAATTACTTACTAAAACTCCCAATTGAAGGTTTCAAAGATGTTTTTTTGTTTTGTGTGTAAATAAAATGCAACATTATGTTAATTTCACGATCCAGCTCTATGGGTTGAACCTTGGTAAATATAATATTGAAAATATTTGTGAAGAATATTAAAATACAACAAAATTCTAATTGAAGTCAGAATGACATTATTTTTCCCAATTTAAAGGCCACAGCCCCATTGCCAAAATAGTTATAAAAACACTGACAAGATTCTTGTGGGTCAATTGAAGTTGACCTCATTGTCAATGAGTAGCCCTGTAATCATTGGCATACATGTCCAATAAATAATTAATTAATTGCTTTCATTAGCGTGCAAGTTAAGCTGGTTATAAACTGATGTGATAAGTTACAGACTCAATATTTAATGAAATAAGGTATAAAAGGCTTGCCTTGTATATATTACTTGCTTTTCATTTATTTGGTCATCTCACAATAGGCAAGTTTAAGTTCCTTAAGCTAAACTTTAGAAAATTCCTAACATTCCTTAAGCCTCTGGCAATGTTGTATAAAAATCAGATGTTTCCAACAAGTAAATATTGCTATAATGATTATCCTTAAACTATCAGAAAACAGTTGTTTTCTTATTGAACACAATTTGATTCTCAGTTCAACATAAGTTATAATGTACTTAAGCTTTGTGAATACCAGCCCAGGTTCATACTCGGTCAATAAAATCATTATTGCCTTAACATGTTATTTTATGTGGAAATATAAAAGGAACAAGGCTATTGTCAAGCAATATTATCCCCTACCGGCTCCACCATTGTCAGAAATTCCACCATTTTCAGATTTTTTGTTTGTTTTGTTTGCCATAGCAACCACAATTTTTGACGTAGGAACGACATGAAATGACGTGCATAATGTCCATATTGTCATCTATCCATGTTGCAAGTTTCATGAAAAAATATTAAGAACTTTTAAAGTTATTGCAGGATCCAGAAAACCACCATTTTCAGCAGTATTTCTAGTCTATTTGTTGCCATAGCAACCATAATTTTTGATGTAGGAACAAAATGAAATGACGTGCATAATGTCCATATTGCCATCTATCCATGTATTAATTTTCATGAAAAAATATTAAGAACTTTTAAAGTTATCGCAGGATCCAGAAAAGTGTGACAGACTCACAGACAGACGGACACACAGAGCGCAAACTATAAGTCCCCTCCGGTGAAATCGGTAGGGGACAATAATACAAGGCTAGTTTTGAATGTAAGTTTACTATGACAGTCATTAAAACCTTAATCAATTTATTCTTAATGTATATTTAAAGATGGACTAATTGTCACAACCTTTGATCTAAACAATTTCAAAATACATTCTAATCCGTCTATGCCAGAACTGAGACTACAGACAAGTTAAAATTCCAACTTCTTTCCCTGTTATTTTCTGAATAGTTCACTGCAATGGTTTTTGTACTTTAAATTAAAGTCACTTATAACAGTGTCCTTTATAACACTGGGGTTTGTGGAAGGGAAATACTACATAGTTTGCAAGAATAAAATTGAAACAAGAAGGCCAAGATGGCCCTAGTTCGCTCACATGAGGGGATTCGGTTCATTCAATCTTTACCAAATGTCAAACTTTACCTAGATATTGTCCAGACAAACCTCCAGTTCAAGTTTCATCATTATTTCATCTGCGAGTCATGATCAATGTACCTATGAAGTTTCATGATCCTAGGTGTAAGCATTCTAGAGTTATCATCCGGAAACCATTTTTCTAAGTTGAGTCACCGTGACCTTGACAGCCATTGTGTGAATACGTTTTTTGGCACTGTGACCTTGACCTGTGACCTTGTGACCTGAAAATAGGGGTCATCTGCGAGTCATGATAAATATACCTATGAAGTTTCATGAACCTAGGCATAAGCGTTATTGAGTTATCATCCAGAAACCATTTTACTATTTCAGGTTACAGTGACATTGACCTTTGACCTAGTGACCTGAAAATCAATAGGGGTCATCTTCGAGTCATGATCAATGTACCTCTGAAGTTTCATGATCCTAGGCCTAAGCGTTCTTGAGTTATCATTTGGAAACCATTTTACTATTTCGGGTCACCGTGACCTAGTGACCTGAAAATCAATAGGGGTCATCTACGAGTCATGATCAATCTACCTATAAAGTTTCATGATCCTAGGCCTAAGCGCTCTTGAGTTATCATCCGGAAACCATTTTACTATTTCGGGTCATCGTGACCTTGACCTTTGACCTAGTGACCTGAAAATCAATAGAGGTTATCTGCAAGTCATGATCAATGTATCTATGAAGTTTCATGATCCTAGGCATAAGCGTTCTTGAGTTATCATCAGAAAACCATTTTACTGCTTTGGGTCATCGTGACCTTTGACCTAGTGACCTGAAAATCAATAGGTGTCATCTGCGAGTCATGATCAATGTATCTATGAAGTTTTATGATCCTAGGCATAAGTGTCCTTGAGTTATCATCCGGAAACCATTTTACTATTTCAGGTCATCGTGACCTTGACCTAGTGACCTGAAAATCAATAGGGGTCATCTGCGAGTCATGATCAATGTACCTATAAAGTTTCATGATCCTTGGCATAAGCTTGAGTTATCATCCGGAAACCATCTGGTGGACCGACATGAGCAAAACAATATGCCCCCTCTTCTTCGAAAGGGGGGGGGGGGCATAATGACAAAACTGCCCCCCTCCCAGCAGCCATGTTATTCAACTGACCGGAACCATTTTGAACTCAAACTCTCGTATCAAGAAAACAAATGTTCTGAGCAAATTTCATGAAAATTGAACCAAAAATGTGACTTCTACTGTGTTCACGTTTTTACTATATGTACATATAGAGAAAAATGCCCCGCCCACTGGCAGCCATGTTTTTTCACCGATCCCGACCATTTTCAAACTCGTTCAAGATATCAATAAAACCAATGTTTTGACCAACTTTCATGATGATTGTGCAAAAATTGTTACTTCTAGAGTATTTACAAGGTTTCTTTATAGCCAAATAGGGAAAACTGCCACAATATATATATAGAGAAAAATGCCCCGCCCACTGGCGGCCATGTTTTTTCACCGATCTCAACCATTTTCGAACTCATCCGAGACATCAATTGAACAAATGTTTTGACCAATTTTCATGATGATTGGGCAGAAATTGTGACTTCTAAGAGTGTTTACAAGGTTTCTCTATAGCCAAATAAGGAAAACTGTCCCGCCCAATGGCGGCCATGTTTTTTAATGGATCGGAACCACTTTTGAACTCAACCAAGATATCATTAAGACAAACATTTGACAAGGTTACATGAAGACTGGGCATGAAATGTGACTTCTACAATGTTTACAAGGTTTTTCTTTTTTTTGACCTAGTGACCTAGTTTTTTGACCCGGCACAACCCAGTTTCGAACTCGGCCCAGATTTCATTGGGACAAAGCTTCTGACCAAGTTTCATGAAGATGGGACAAGAAATGTGGCCTCTAGAGTGTTTACAAGCAAATGTTAATGGACGGACGGACATACGACGGACAAAGACCGGTCACAAAAGCTCACCTGAGCAATCAGGTGAGCTAAAAAATGGGATATTTTATTTCAAATAGAAATGATAGTTTGGAAAGTCAAGCAGGTTACCTGCATTGAATATAAAATAGTTGTTTTGACACGAGCGGGGTCACTCTTGTTGGTAAACAGGAGGATGACTAGAATTACCATTGTTTCACTATTCAGAACTTTCGCTGAATGAGACAAAATTCCTGACCAAGTTAATCGCCCTGGCAAGCAAAGCACAAATTGTGATCTTTGGCAGGGGTGAAGTAAACATTGTGACCTCTGACAGTCAGGATGTAAACTTTCACCTATGCACCTTGTCCACGTGTACATGATCTTATTGTGGACAACATGTGGATTGCAATTTTTAGATCCATATACTAGTATTTCAAATTTAAATGAGAGATTGTGCAAAAGAACTTTGTAAACACAATGAACAGATAGATGAACAGTCAGCAATACAACCGTGAATGAGTTGGAAGCCACTCAACTTATATGTTGAATTGTAGGTTATAGTGAACATTTTGAGGCATTTGGCAAAACCCCATTGAATTCAAGTTAATTTTGAATGGAGAATATAATTGTTTATCTCATTTCATTATCATTACAATCTGTGTCCGGCTTCTTTTCGCTTGTGTGCTGTCACTCCAAGGAGAATGTCATAACTTTGGCATTAAGAGGTTAATGATTAGAAGTGGACTGAAAACAGAATTATCAATGATGGATAAACTAACAACACACATTTTTCTTCCTGAAGCCAAACAAGTTTAACAACCACATGCAAATCTCCAGTTTATTTCCAACACCAACCTTGTTAGGTAGTATAATTTAATAATATAATTTCATCTACATATATTTCAGCACAATTTATTGATCACAATGTGTGGACGGAATGCATTGGCAAGTGTTCCATAATCACAGCAAAATATCTGTAATATGAATATACAGAATGAGATTGACTGTTGCTCATTAATTAAAATAGTTTCAATATTCAACAGTTTGAAAGAACATGTTCAGTTCTCCTCACATATTTATGTTACTTCACTTATCCATATAGGTCAGTTTACATTTGACTCCTTTTCATTATTCAGTACAAGTCTAGCTGTAACTACCATTTATCAATATCACAAACAGAAATGGAAGAAGTCACATCAATCAATTGGAAGAAAATGTTACAAGGCATCACGATGTCGCTGTGAATTCATGCGCATGCAAGGCAAACATAGAACTCATCAAATTACACAGTATAAAATGAAGAAATATTTATTTAAAAAAAAAAACGCTAAAAAAAACGTAAGGAATAACATTCGCGATACTTTCATGTGTAATAAAGATTCAATGCAAAACCTCACGAGTTATTTAAAATTCACTAATTCAACACAAAAAATAACAGTGAAAGTAATTGATAATGTGCACTGATATACTGTTTTCTGGTCTTGAATGTTATACAGTAAATTATTCGTCCACACTAAATTTAAAATATGTTGAATGACTTATGATTTTGACTTCATAATATAATTAATCCTGAAACGTTCCCTGTGTTTAAATGTAACAAGAGGGCCAAGATGGTCCTAGTTCGCTCACCTGAGAGGAGTCGGTTCATTCAATCTTAACCAAATGTCAAACTTTACCTAGATATTGTCCAGACAAACATCCTGGTCAAGTTTCATCATTTTTTCATCTGCGAGTCATGATCAATGTACCTATGCAGTTTCATGATCCTAGGCGTAAGCATTCTAGAGTTATCATCCGGAAACCATTTTTCTAAGTTGAGTCACCGTGACCTTGACAGCCATTGTGTGAATACATTTTTTGGCACTGTGACCATGACCTTTGACCTAGTGACCTGATAATTAATAGGGGTCATCTACGAGTCATGATCAATATACCTATGAAGTTTCATGAACCTAGGCATAAGCGTTCTTGAGTTATCATCCAGAAACCATTTTACTATTTCAGGTCACCTTGACCTTTGACCTAGTGACCTGAAAATCAATAGGGGTCATCTGCGAGTCATGATCATTGTACCTATGTAGTTTCATGATCCTAGGCATAAGCGTTCTTGAGTTATCATCCAGAAACCATTTTACTATTTCAGGTCACCATGACCTTGACCTTTGACCAAGTGACCTGAAAATCAATAGGGGTCATCTTCGAGATATGATCAATGTACCTATTAAGTTTCATGATCCTAGGCATAAGCGTTCTTGAGTTATCATCTGGAAACCATTTTACAATTTTGGGTCACCATGACCTTGACCTTTGACCTAGTGACCTGAAAATCAATAGGGGTCATCTGCGAGTCATGATCAATGTACCTATAAAGTTTCATGATCCTAGGCCTAAGCGTTCTTGAGTTATCATCCGGAAACCATTTTCCAATTTTGGGTTATCGTGACCTTGACCTTTGACCTAGTGACCTGAAAATCAATAGAGGTTATCTGCGAGTCATGATCAATGTATCTATGAAGTTTCATGATCCTAGACATAAGCGTTCTTGAGTTATCATCAGAAAACCATTTTACTGCTTTGGGTCACCGTGACCTTGACCTTTGACCTAGTGACCTGAAAATCAATGGGGGTCATCTGCGAGTCATGATCAATGTATCTATGAAGTTTCATGATCCTAGGCATAAGTATTCTTGAGTTATCATCCGGAAACCATTTTACTATTTCAGGTCATCGTGACCTTGACCTTTGACCTAGTGACCTGAAAATCAATAGGGGTCATCTGCGAGTCATGATCAATGTACCTATGAAGTTTCATGATCCTTGGCATAAGCGCTGTTGAGTTATCATACGGAAACGATCTGGTGGAAGGACAGACCGACATAAGCAAAACGATATACCATCTCTTCTTCGAAAGGGGGGGGGGCATAATGAGAAAACTGCCCCCCTCCCAGCAGCCATGTTTTTCAAATGACCGGAACCATTTTTGAACTCAAACTCTCGTATCAAGGAAACAAATGTTCTGAGCAAATTTCATGAAAATTGGGCCAAAAATGTGACTTCTACTGTGTTCACGTTTTCACTATATACATATAGAGAAAAATGCCCCGCCAACAGGTGGCCATGTTTTTTCACCGATCCCGAATATTTTCAAACTCGTCCGAGATATCAATAAAACCAATGTTTTGACCAACTTTCATGATGATTGGGTAAAAAAAGTGACTTCTAGAGTGTTTTCAAGGTTTCTCTATAGCCAAAAAGGGGAAACTGCCACTATATACATATAGAGAACAAGATGTGTTTGTGAAACACAATGTCCCCCTATATGATGTTTGACCTTGTAGGATGACCTTGACCTTGTGAAGGATGACCTTGACTTTGACCTTTAACCACTCAAAATGTGCAGCTTCATGAGATACACATGCATGCCAAATATCAAGTTGCTATCTTCAATATTGCAAAAGTATTCATAAAATAAGCGATTTGGGCCACATATATTTGACCTCTGACCTTGAAGGATGACCTTGACCTTTCACCACTCAAAATGTGCAGCTCCATGAGATGCACATGCATGCCAAATATCAAGTTGCTATCTTCAATATTGCAAAAGTATTTATAAAATAAGCGATTTGGGCCACATATATTTGACCTATGACCTTGAAGGATGACCTTGACCTTTCACCACTCAAAATGTGCAGCTCCATGAGATACACATGCATGCCAAATATCAAGTTCCTATCTTCAATATTGCAAAAGTATTCATAAAATGAGCGATTTTGGCCACATATATTTGACCTCTGACCTTGAAGGATGACCTTGACCTTTCACCACTCAAAATGTGCAGCTTCATGAGATACACATGCATGCCAAATATGAAGTTGCTATCTTCAATATAGCAAAAGTTATTGCAAAATGTTAAAGTTGGCGCAAACAGACCAACAGACAGACCAACAGACAGGGCAAAAACAATATGTCCCCCACTACTATAGTGGGGGACATAAAAATGCCCCGCCCACTGGCGGCCATGTTTTTTCACCGATCTCGACCATTTTCGAACTCGTCCGAGACATCAATTGATCAAATGTTTTGACGATTTTTCATGATGATTGGGCAAAAATTGTGACTTCTAGAGTGTTTAAAAGGTTTCTCTATAGCCAAATAAGGAAAACTGCCCCGCCCACTGGCGGCCATGTTTTTCAACGCATCGGAACCACTTTTGAACTCAACCAAGATATCATTAAGACAAACATTTTGACAAAGTTACATGAAGATTGGGCATGAAATGTGACTTCTACAGTGTTTACAAGGTTTTTCTTTTTTTTGACCTAGTGACCTAGTTTTTGACCCGGCACAACCCAGTTTCGAACAAGGCCGAGATTTCATTGGGACAAAGCTTCTGACCAAATTTCATGAAGATGGGACAAGAAATGTGGCCTCTAGAGTGTTTACGAGCAAATGTTAACGGATGGACAGACATACGACGGACAAAGACCGGTCACTAAAGCTCACCTGAGCAATCAGGTGAGCTAAAAATGCAGTAGACAAACATTTTTTTTAATGTGTTGGTTTCTCTTGTGAAAATATTGTTGACCACTCGTGCATTCAAAACAATCATCTAAAAAAAGGCAATTATGTAAACTTAATATTAAAAGCACGTTTGTGACATGATTTTAAGGCACAAAAATGTAAAAAATAACAGAATGTAAGCTCAATGGTAAGTCAGTCTTGTACATTAATAATAATTAAATAAATAATACTCTCAAAAATACAAAATACTTAATATCCTAAATTAACAAAATCTATTTAAATTACAACCATGATATTTGATATTCAACACAAGGTGCAGCTACACCAGACCAGACACTGATTTGGGTTTGTTTAGGGAAAACTGGGCATAATGCATGAGCGTAAAGTGGCATCCCAGATTAGCTTGTGTAGTCCAATGGAATTTTTGGTTTAAAGGATGTCTCTAAACAAAAATCCAGTGCAGGCAGAAAGTGTTGTGCATGATAAGCCTGTGCAAACTCCACAGGCTAATCTGGGATGACACTTTTAGCACATGAATTGAGCCCAGTTTTCCCAGACTTAACACTGATTTCCCAACACCAAACCCTTGCTATCTGAATAGCAGTAGATTTCTAGAGCGCGCCCCCGACCTGTCTTCACTACGACGTATATCCATTGCCCCATGCTTCATGTGGTACAACCGATCCTTGAGATCATGTCGTTTCAACAGATCCTGGATGTAGGCACTATCATAGTCAGAATACTTGGACAGAGGGTCGTGGTAGCGGTCCTTCAGGCGACTGTTTTCCTTGCCGTACATATCAAAGGACACTTTCTTCTTGGGAGTGTCGCCGTCTTTTCTCTTTGTAAGGCAGGAGGACAGACCATCACCCGATAAATCTGCAACACAACCTTAATTGAATTAAAGGGAATCCACATTGAACACTAAGTTTAGACAGAATGTGTCTTCCCTTATGAGCCTGCGCGGACTGTAAAGGCTCATCTGTGATGACACATTAAGCACATGCATTAAGCCTATTTTCCTAGAACGAGGATAAATTGAATTAAAGTGAAAACACTTTAAACTCTAAAAAAAATCATTACACATTGGTTGAATGAAATATGTCCATAAATCATGCACAGATTTATTCTGAACTGGACTTGATTTTTGTTTACACTGGATTTAGAGAAGTCAGTTAGGGCTGGAATGGGAAAAATGCTTAATTTTATCACTGACTTAATACATAGGCTAAATACTACTTTTGCTCATTATGAGATGCGAATGGAACATAAGTGTAAAGTAATATCTTGCAAGAGGTGCATGTATAATCAACTGGGTTTTCATTTATTTGCATTTTTAAAATCAAAATCAATTCATGTAGGCTGAACATAAAAAGGTGAACAAGTTATGCTGCCAATGCCAAACATTTGCAAACAACTTGGTTACAATAACAGTTTACTGGTAATTGATAATTTACTGGCAGCAGATGCTTAGTAAAATCATTGGTGATCCAGGCATGCAGTGAATAGTCTCGGTTTCAGTTAACATCCTGTTTTAAATACTTGTAGCTGAAATCCATAAAGTGTCCTCCCAGATAAGCCTGTGAAGTCTGCACAGGCTTATCTGGGACAACACTTAACGCTCATGCATAAAGCTACATTTTCCAAGAGCGTGGCTTATTTTCAATAACCGGGCAAAACATTTTTACATATTATACATGTAGTTAACCAGTAAAGAACTTCATGCAATTGTTACAGGCTTGGCGAAATTGGAAAAAATCGCCGGTCATTTGGACAGGCATTTCAGAAAATGTGCAAGTCCGTAAAAAATTTAGCCAGACCGAAAAAACAACAACATAAAAACGACATATTGGATGATGACGAAATATGTAACAGCTAGGGCATCTAATTGGTCAAACTATATTTAACTGACCAATGATATCTGTTTAGGCATTATAACAACGTAAAATAAAGTATGAACAAGGATCGAAAACAAAATTGTGGTTAACTGACGCTAACTTGTACAATGTAAAATGATAACTTTTTTGGAGACCTAGTGCATGTTATAAAGATATCACAAGAACATTGTTTATATTGAATAAACAACATTTTTAAAGCCATTCTTCATAAAGAAATTCATATTTTAATGTCCTTATCTACTCGAAAAATATGTCAAAGCTATTAAGATCTTTTTTGTTAGAATGCAGTTGCCGATTTTGCTACTGAGTTTGAAGTAGGTGTTGTGTAACCAGTTGGATTTGGTAATTGTACGTAACAAACTTATTGCAAACATCAAAACAATGAGCGATTTCATTTTCATGATGTAGTAAGCGGTTTCCTCTTCGAATTTTCAACTTGGAAAAAAATAAGATTCGTTTGCATTTATTTCACATTTTGCTGGTCGCCAGGACCGACATTCTTGTTTAACCTGTTGGACCAAATAGAAATCTGCCGGTCAGGACCGGCAGACTGGCAATTTCACCAGGCCTGTTGTAATATGTGCTGAAAAACTAAAAACCATAAATTTAGGTGACTTACAGATTTATGCTTCATGCAAAGAGGGTGATTATTACCATAACTTGATGAGAACAACTTAATTGAACTTACCAGTTTCTCACAATAGGTAACACAAAAATAATGAAAAGCAGTAAGCAAATAAGCACAATTTAAATGACATCAAGCACTGTTTTTCAACGAAAAGTCAAATGAGGTAAACAATCATAGATCACAAACTGATGAACTAAATACAATTTCCTGAAGGAACAATTAATATGCAAAAGCACATGACAAATTTGTGAAAAATATCAACTCATCTAGGAACATTTAATATGCAAAGCACATTACAAACTTGTGAAAAATATAAACTCTTCAAGAAAGAATAAATATTAAAGCAATATCCAAGTCAGCTGTAAACGCGACACATTCCATTGTGAACAGGCACAGGGCCAGTTTGTAGGCCATTACTCCTTCCTATCCAAATGTGGTCTGAGAGGTTTTACACGCTGTATGGGAGACAGCAGGGCCTGGTTTTTACCTGACATGGCTGCCGCCCCATCTCCGAGCCGCAGCTTGTCCATGTCCATACACATCTTGTGTTCATAGTCCAGCAGTAATGCCTCAGCCCTGAATTGATGGAAATGGGGCTTAATGCATGTGCGTTACTCGTTGTCCCTGATAATTCTGTTCAGTCTGCACATGCTAATCAGGGACAACATTTTCTGCCTTGACTTAATTTTCCTTAAGAAGAAACCCCATTTAAACAAAATATATAATACAAGAAGAACTAGAAAGGGTAGTCCCTGATAAGCCTGCAAAGGCTAATCTGGGACATTTTACACGCATGCATTAAGTCCATTATTTTTGCAGATCGAGACGCATAACTCCTGGATTGCTTGAGTTGCATCATGGGAAAATGGGCCTAAGGACATATCTGAACAGTGTAGCTCCTCGCAGCTGACAGCATAGATACTGACAGAGCAAATGCATAATATCCAAATATCTGGGCTGTGAGAAAATTAGCCTTAAGACGTTCATGAACAGTAAAGTCTCAGATATGCCTCTACATCTGTCTTCTTGATGAGCAGTTGTAATGTGGTTATGACACCACAAAACTTTGCGTGATTTAACCCTTTACCACTTAGATACGTATTTTGACGCATTTGTAGTCCCTTGGAAAGTTATATTTAATTTGAGACCTTTCTTACTAGATTCAAGTTTTTATGGCTTTATTTCAAAGCCTAAGATACTGATGAGCAGCAAACAGCATATAAACTGAACAGACTGTGAGTTAATTGCAGGCTGTCCTGGTTTAAAGCTGTTTGCACAAAGCCATTCACATTGCTTCTGAGGGGAAAAGGGATAATACACATTTTCATACAGCACGCTTTGTATTATTCATACAACTGAAAAAAAATCCCAACATGTGTGTCAATTTTTTCCCCAAAGATTTCTACACAATTCAGAAATTGAAATGTTATCTTTGAAATTATAACACTATTCAGACATGATTGTCAAAATTTGAGGAAACAAGAGCTGTCTCCATCGGAAGACATATGCGCCCAAAAAATGCTTTTTCGAAACCTAAACGCATTTTTCAAAAACTAAACGCAAAAGTGCGACGGACAGACGGACGGACAGACAGTGCGACTGCTATATGCCACCCTACCGAGGGCATAAAAAAGTTAAGTTTTGATATAGGATAATAACAATCCAACATGCACAACTTCGTAACATAAGGTAAAAAACTCAATTTTCCAATTATTCAAGGGCCGTAACTCAGGAGTGTCTAAGTCAATATGGCTGATTATCGAACTTGACCTTGATCTTATGACCTTACACATTTTCATGAAGTGTGGCGGAGATCCTATGAAATTTGCTTGAGTTATTGAGCGGAAACGAGAACAAGAGCTCTCAGAGGACAGTGCGCTCGACTATTCGAGTGCTTGACAGTATAACGTAAGCCATCATGGGGTAATTGTTCAAATTATTCAATAAGGTCAAGGTAATAGTTCAGGTATATTTTCCACAATCTATTGAACATTTTATTTCAAGTTTGATAGCAAACGCTTGGGTGGGAAGTTTGCATGGTCCTTCAAAAATAAAGTAAATAAATAAAAAAGGAAAAAAAAAAAAATTTTTTTTGGGGGGATAGGGGGTTGAGAGGGGGGTATAATGTGGGTGTGGTCTTTTATTAGATGATCTTTCAAAAATAAAAAAAGAGAAAAAAAAAATTGGGGGGAGAGGGGGGGGGGGGGGGGGGGGGGCAGGGATTCTGGGTTGGGGCATGGGGTATTGTTTGGGTGGAATCCATTGTGGTATTCAGGTAAGTGTTGCTTTGTCAAAGTATTAATAAAATCTGATCATAAATAAAGAATTTATGGCAATGTAACTAAAGTAATATGCATATTGTAAATGGAAAAAGGGCCATAATTTTTACAAAATGCTTGATACAGTTGTCTGCGCTTGTTTTTAGATTGGGGTCATGTTGGTAAAGAAGTTTGCAAAATATGAAAGCAATATGTCAAAGGACATTGAAAATATTTGAGGTGGTACGAAAACTTTAACATTTGCACGCTTACGCTGACGCTCATGCCGGGATGAGTTGGATAGCTCCACTATATATATTTCATATATAATAGTCGAGCTAAAAAACGCAATTTTTCTATGATTCAAGAGCCGTAACTCAAGTGTCTGCGTCAATTTGACTGATTATTGAACTTGACCTAGATATTATTGCCTTACACATTTTAATGAAGTGTGGCGAAAATCCTATAACATTTGCTCGAGTTATTGAGCGGAAACGATAAAAAAAATTCTCGATGATCCAAGGGCTGTAACTCAGGAGTGTCTTGGTCAATTTGGCAAATTATCAAACTTGACCTAGATGTTATTGCCTTTCACATTTTCATGAAGTTTGGTGAGGATCTGATGCCAATTGCTTGAGTTATTGAGCGGAAACGAGAAAAAACATTTTTTTTCGATGATTCAAGGGCTGTAACTCAGGAGTGTCTGGGTCGATTTGGCAGATTATCGAATTTGACCTAGATGTTATTGCCTTGCACATTTTCATGAAGTGTGGCATAGATTCTATGACATTTGCTAGAGTTATTGAGCAGAAAAGAGAGAAAAAAACATTTTACGATGATTCAAATGCCGTAACTCACGAGTGTCTGGGTGAATTCGGCCGATTATCAAACTAGACTTAGATGGTATTGCCTTACACATTTTTATGACGTTTGGTGAAGATCTGATGAAAATTGCTCGAGTTATTGAGCAGAAACAAGAAAAAAAAACAATTTTACCATAATTCAAGGGCCGTAACTCAAGAGTGTCTGGGTCAATTTGGCTGATTATCGAACTTGATCTAGATGTTATTGCCTTACACATTTTCATGTAGTTTGGTGAAGATCTGATGACAATTGCTTGACTTATTGAGCAGAATCTTATCCGGACGGACTAACTGACTAACTAACAGACAGTGCGATTTTAATGCCCCCAGATCATAGGTTCTGGGGGCATAAAAACAACACCACTTTCAATTCTTAATATTCAGATGTTGTTGTTTTTTTATAATACTTGTTTTAAATGACTTCCAATTGAATTTATAATATTTTAAGATATATTTTCACATCTGTGCTCATTGACGTTTGGAGCTGGCAACAGAAATTTAAGTTTGCAATTAACCCATGTGTTGAAATTTGATTTAAATTATCTCGTGCATAATGATATTATAATCACACAAACAATACCTAGAATATTTCTCTTCCGCCAGTTTCTCTCGTACTGACGCACATTTCTCCTTGTCTTCAACCAACTTTTCACGGATGTTCAGTTCCTTCTCACGACCTAAAAATACATTTTAATATGTAAATTTAAAATTGAAAGGATGAACAAATTCAGCATCAATAAATTGTTTTCCTTTTAATTACCAATTTAGATTTTATGAAGTCATTTATATGTCTAAATTTAACTTACATCAACATTTCATGTGCAGCCCTTTTCTTAATATTGTCAACATATTATTTTACACAGATATGGTTGTTTAATTGACTTATTGAAAAATTATGAAATTAATTCTTAATTTAACTAATCCATTTTAAGTATTTTAAACTGATCATACAATTCCTTAAATATTCAGGGTTCCGGCTAGCTTAAAAAAGTTGTCGCCACTTAATTTCCCCACTTAAAAAAGTTGTCGCCATTATCTGAATAATCAAATCATTATTCATAATAAAAATGCATCATGAATAAGGTCAGGCAGTGTAATAAGATTCTGAAATAAATATGTATACAATTGCCTCTTAGTTTACTCTAGCTCTCCAAAGGTCAGCATTGTTTTGGAATGAAAGGACACATGTCCCAAAATGCAATTGTATGCCCTTTGTTTCAATGTTTTGAATTAAATACCTACCTGTGGCAAATAAATTGTTGCAAAATAATAACTGGTCAGAAGATTAAAAATCAATATTGTGAAACGGAAAACTGAGGCAAAAGATAAGCTATTATTTTCACACCTGCTCTTGCAGCGACAATAGGCCAAATAATGATATGATAATAAACAAATCTATAGGGGCACGTTTGCACTGGCTTAATCAGCTCCAGTAATTGACTGCCATTAAATTGTTAATTGGCTTCTCTTTTGTCTATTAAGTAAAAGGTACGAAAAGAAAACAATGTTTTGAAAAATATCCACCACTGACAAAAAGCAATCAACAGCCGGAACCCTGATATTTCCAGATTTTTGTTCAAACTTCATGACGGGATTGAACAAATATTTTCCCTGTTTTCCACAGGTGGTCAAGTGAGTTTTTTTTAAGGACCACTCTCCTGTTGCACAATTAATAACATATCTATAGCAACAACTAAATGACCAAAGCTTTCCAAAAATCGGTCTTAATTCATGTGCGTTTAGTATCATCCAAGATAAGCCTTTGCAGAAGCACATGCTAACCTGGGACAATACTTCACATGCTAACCTGGGAAAATACTTCACATGCTAAACTGGGACAATACTTCACATGCTAACCTGGGACAATACTTTCTGCTTTTATGGAACTTTTCGTTGAATGGAAGTTTCTTCTTTACCAAAGTCCAGTATATGGCAAAAGTTTTGTCCCTGATAAGCCTGTGTGGACTGAACAACATCTAAATTTAATCATTATTCATTCATCTCCAACCAAGGTTCAACTATACTAATGTTCCAGTTTTCTCTATCTGTAAGGCACTACTATACTCACGTACCAGCTCTCTATTCATTCATCCTCCGCAAAGGTACTACTAAACCAGCAATTTTTTCCCCTCTCCATAAAGTACCAGAAAACGGCACGTACCCAATGAGAAAAAAACTAAAAATTTCACAATTGCTGTCCAAATAGACCCAATGGACAGTTTCAAAAAATAAAATTAATTTCCCTATGCAGAAAATACAATTTTGACAACTTGAAAACACTTAGTTATCAATTTTGTGTAAACAACAAATAAAATATACCAATTTCCCAATATTAAGATTTCCGCATGCAAAATTTTTCCAATTTCTGTTTTTGTCCCTATTTGGCTGGTACCAGTACTTTTCCCAATTGGGCAAAAAAAAATCACTGCACACTAAAGCTCCAGTTTTGTAAGCAGGGATCATATTTTTCCGCAACATCAATTGGTCTGGATTTAAATGGGGAAAAAGTGTCCGAAAATTTATATCCGAAATCATGACAAATTACGTTAAAATATATACCATTGATTTTGCCATTCATGAAGGTGGTATGATAAATGTACAAGTTAAATTCCCTTAGGCATTTTTTTTAACAGAACATGCGAGTTTTCTCAATTGGTTTTATCATTTGCTATTTCATTGTTGTTTTGTGTCACTGTGTGATGTTTTATCTGACTTTTTTTAATCGTTGTCAATATTATTAATCTTTGTAAGTCTATACCGATGTTTTAAATAGTTGACTCGATAATTGCTTACAAACATGCACTTAACCAAACAAATGTATGTGCGTAGATTGGCTACTGACAATAACAAAACCAAATAGTTAAGAAATAATTTGTGTACGTTATAGTTTGTTGTCGAATAACCCACTGCCAAAGTTAAGACGCGTAGGGATTAAACCACGCATCGAAACTTCCGGTCGTGGGTTATTCGACAACAAACAATAAAGTAAATGAATTCTTTTTATTCTAACACGATTTTTACTAAAGATTTATACAAAGCACATTATTTTTCTTGTGTACTATTTTATGTGAAGCTCCGCCCATAATAATAATTTTCTGCTATTTTGTCGATCAGATCCGCGACTTTCATTCATTTATTGCCGTATTATTATGCTTGTGGAAAATGTATCGGCATGTTTTGTTTAGTTACAGCGCGTGCTTTCAGTGTATAAGGTCTGCCCACAATTATTGCAGAATATTCGATTTTCTTCTTTGTTATATATGAAAGTTTACTTTATCATGCATGAAAGGCACAATTTCAACGAGGATAACTATGCATAGATAACATCGAGGTTTTCATCTCCGAAGTAACTGTCAACGATTTTATCGCCAACGAGTACACATTACAGACCGCTTAGTGTGCTAGGTATAAGCCATTGAAATTATCGACTGATATTGACACGCGGTTATTCACGCAAGACTAATACACAACCGGGTGAATCTTCGCTGCTTGGGGTCATACTCTTATACTAGTCGGCTGACGTGCAATAAACTGGTCCTGACCGGTTTAGAGACTGCAGCGAATGGTTTATCACACCTTATTGAGATAAGAACGTAATTAGGGTGTGTTAGCATGTGCACTGTGTTATTGATTTCATGACACTGGAATTTTAGCAAACAGAATCGGACCGACTGTTTGGGACAGTGCCCCAGATAATTATTTAGGAAATAGGGTTTTCACCCATTGATTTTGAAAAATAGGGTGATTTCATTCTTGAAATAGGGTGAACTGAGTTATTAAAATGCATACCTTAAAATCATTACTGCTATACTTCTGATGAAGCTGCACACTTGTATTGATTCAATACAACGGTAAACTTTCTTATTTAACTTAAATAAACTGATGTTTCATAACATATTTAATCCTTGAAACTTTCCATAATTTAAACTTAAAACAATGATGTTAACTGACATTTGTGTAACTGTCAAACATATAATCAAAATCGATCAAATGAATGTTTCGGCACTTATTGACTCTTGCTTTCTTGGTTCAAACAAGTTTGCGATCGCCTGATATTTTTGCGCAACAATCGCGGACGTCCTCGACCTCTCTTTGAAATTGTTATTTGGCATAGTAATAGAAACTGAAATTACAGACGCTTTACAAATACATGCACAATGAGCAACGGATTAAGTCAGATTGAAAACGGATGTATGTTGTCGTAAATGATTTGGTCAGACACTTTATTTAACTATGAAATTTAGTCTGCAGAGCGTTTGAATAATTGTAGCTGTTTTCCTTCTCCGTCATCCTGGTGCTTGCTGAATGAAAGAGTCGCCGCGTTACGATAATAATTCCAAAAAAAAAAAACCAAAATGAGCAAAGCATTTTAGCATTTTCCGATCGAAGCTATTGTATCGTACGCATCAAATTTGAAGAATTTGCGTAAACGTCAATTTGGTTGCGTTACCAATACGCATGATATTTTATTTCTTTGCGTTTTTAAACATTTTAATAGGGTGAAAGACGCAGATACGCAGCTTATCTGGGGCACTGTTTGGATTTTCAATCGGTCTTTCATGACCCCAATCGGTCTAGGACCGACAAAACCGGAAAAAAAAGATCCCTGTCTGTAAGGCACTATTATACTCACATTCCAGCTCTCTATTCATTCATCCTCAACCAAGGTACTAATATACTCACGGTCCAGTTCTTCCTGTTTGTAAGGCACTACTATACACACGTTCAAGTTCTCTCTTCATTCATCCTCAACCAAGGTACTACTATACTAATGCTCCAGCTCTCTCTATTTGTAAGGTACAAACTGTTATTTATCCCAAACCAAGGTACTACCTAACTAACATCTAACATGTTGGTCTTTTTGTTATTTATCCCCAACAAAGGTGATTTTTTTTGCCCAAAATTACAGCCTCTTACAGGCTGTTTCCAAATTGAAAAAAGGAGAAAAAGGCTGTTTTTTCCCAAAAATCTTACCAAAATTTCCCCAAAAATATAACAAAATTTTCAAATAAACTCAATAATTGGTTTATTGAGTTTATTATAAAGCAACTTAAATCTCTAGCACTTATAATATAAATTTTAGAAAGCATGCATTTATAAATATTGGTAAACTGTAATTTATAATCAGATTATTATATAAATGTTTATTTTTTCCCAATTGCATGGACTATCGCGCTTTTTTACTAAATCCAAAAGGCACAGGCTGTAAAATAAAAAGCGAAAAAAAATCACTGAATGTTTCAGGTCTCTTTGTTATTTATCCCCAACCAAGGTACTACCTCACTAACGTTCCAGTTCTCTCTATCCCCAACCAAGAGTTTTACTATACTTACGTTCCAATTCTCTCTGTTTGTCTTCCAGGTCCCGTTCCCGGTCTCGTAACTTCGTCTCCCATGCCCGGAGCTCCCCCGCACCCTGCTGCTGCCAGGACAGCTTCCTCTCCATACGGGACCGCCTCCCGGAAACAATGGGGTCCGCTAACAGCTCCTCAATACTTGGTCTCTGAGACACCTGGTTGTTAATAGGGGACAATAAAAGGATTAGAGATGGTAAGTTTAGCCAGGCAGAGCTTAAATAGCTTATTATATTGTCTTATTATAGAACTTACATCGTTTGTTTAAGATTGTCTGGAAAAATTGTCTCATATTGGGATATCAAGACAAACAGCCCAAAAGTGGGACGTCTGGTATGTATGCTTAAGTAGTTACAGAGTTATATAGATAGTGCACGTCTACGCAGAAAATGGGCATAATCTTTATACATTGCAGGTCAGAGTTATGAAACTTGGTCAGCGAATTGCTGACTGCACAGGCTAATGTGGGACACATGGACTGCATAGGCTAATGTGGGACACATTACCCATACCCATTAAGCTCAGTTTATCTAGAACGCGGCTCATATACTAATGCTATTGTTTTATATAATTATGTATGTGTCACAAAGAATTTTCTAAAGATTTCATTAAGTTAGAGGCATAACCAAACCTCAACATGGAGCATTTTGGAGATGACATTGTTTAGATCATCAGAGAGGCAAGCAGGTATACGACTGAAGTCACCCAGGCGTATCTTCCTGTTAAGTTCAGTCTGGTTGGAGGCGGTGAAGGGAGGGTGGAGGGCACACAGCTCATACAGCACACAGCCCATAGACCAGATGTCACTCTTCTCATTGTATGATTGATTGTTGACGAGTTCCTTAAAGTATACAATTATTTATTGAGTAACCTTATTAATATACGATTGTCCACAAGTTTCTAACAAGTATAAAATTGTTCACAAGTTCCTAACGAGTATATGCTTGTTCACAAGTTCCAAACAAGTATGTGAGTGTTCACATTTCATATGTGATTTAGGTAATGAAGGAACATCGAACATGGCAAAAGCCAGTCGGAAATTGCCGATGAACAATTAAAAATGCCGACGGTGAAATGCAAGATAGTCAGACTTACTGGCCGGTACTTTTTGCTTTCAAAATTGTAACCCACTTGCAGTTTTCTTAACATAATTTCATGGTTACCGGTTCATATTTCCGCACATTAAAAATTCATTTTCGTCTAATCTCGTGAGAAGTACACTGCAGCATCAACATATTCCAATAATTATTCCAAACATTAACAGAGCATCTTGAATTGACGCAGAATGACATACAGCTAAACTATTGGTTTGCAAAAGTAGTCTTTTTTGTTGCGTTGCACTCAAGTCGCAAATATTCCACATGGCAGACAATCAAAAGAAATTACCTTGCACAGCGAAAATGACAAGTAAATATCTAATTAAGGATGGAATCATATCATAAGTATGCATTTATAAAAAGCCTAGCTCATTCAACGATGGAGAATAAGTTTTAGATACAATTTACAAATGTTCATAAAAAACAAAAGACGTGTTTGTCAGCAACACAATTCCCCCTTATGCGCCGCTTTTATTTTATTTTTTGACCGTTGACCTTGAAGGATGACCTTGACCTTTCACCACTCAAAATGTGCAGATCCATGAGATACACATGCATGCCAAATATCAAGTTGCTATCATCAATATTGCAAAAGTTATGACCAAGGTAAAAGTTTTGGGACACACACAATGAATGACCGACTGACTGACACAGTGACAGACAGACAGGCCAAAACGGAATACCCCCGATCTTTTGATCCGGGGGCATAAACAAATATGTATTGACTTTCACAGAAATAGTCTTTTTGGAGTAATTTGTAATTTGTAGTTTATTCTACTTGCAAAAAATACTTCTTACAGGATAATCCTTCAAAAATGGAAACAGACAAACATTATTTGATTTATATGTTCCTGGATCTGTGTATAATAGGATTCATGTGCATATACTGCTATATTATGTTTGTCACTCAATACAGTTTACTGTAATGTTAGTGAAATTGAAGATATTTAAAGGTAAATGTATAAAATAATAAATATATACCTATTAATCTTTTTTAAATACATCAATAACACTCAATTATACATTTTCATATGTGTAAATATTTCCCCCAAATTAAAAAATATGCTTAATTTATTTCTTTAAATCAGGCTGTTCACACTATTATTGCCGATTCTTAAATCAACCACACGCTAAAATGCCCTTTTTTAATTTACTATGCAATGTCCCTCCTAGATAAACACTTAAAATTGAGGCCTGTAAATTATTTCTCCTTGTAGTCCTGTTTGGCCTGTAAATTGTGACAGTCTTTTGCTATGTCTGCATAGGCATTAGCGAAGCTGGTCTTGTGTCAAAACTTACGGGGCTCATATAATAAGGTGTTCCCACATAGGTATTCGCAAAGCTGGTCTCGTGGTGCAGTACCCTGGCGAGCCCAAAGTCTCCCAGCTTGACATTCCTGTCCGTGTCAAGGAACACATTGGCCGGCTTCATGTCTCGATGCAGCACAGCGCGCCCATTCTTGCGCTGGTGACACTCCTGTAGAGCCTGAGTCAGCTGAATCAGTATCTTCCAGATGAACTCCTCATCCAGGTATTGCCTACAAACACACAGACATGGTCAGCATAAGCACAGAATAAGAGTTGGCTTTCAGGAGTAATTAAGCCTCGTTCTGAGAAAACTGGGCTTAATGCATCCGCGTAAAGTTTCATCCCAAATTAGCCCGTGCTGACTGCTATTAAAATTTTAGCATCAAACTATGCCCTATGTATACTCCAATTTATGGCTATTCCAATCTATACAACGTTTACATGTATTGACAAAGCCATTCTTGAGTTAAATAATAAACATCCTATTTATCCTCCAATTGAGCCTCGTTCCTGGTAAACTAGGCTTGATGAAAGACTAAGTGTTTAACCCTTTGCATGCTGGGAAATTTGTCGTCTGCTAAAATGTCATCTGCTGTATTTCTTAAATTAGCATTTTATTCGATTTTTTTTCAAAGAATACTATCAGAATAGCAAACAGTTTGGATCCTGATGAGACGCCACGTTCTGTGGCGTCTCATCTGGATCCAAACTGTTTGCAAAGGCCTTCAAAATTCCGTTCCAGCACTGAAAGAGTTAAAGTGTCCACCCAGATTAGCCTATGCAGTGCTCAACAGCTAATCAGAAAGCACTTTTAGCCTAGACTGGATTTTTGTTTTGAAGATACCACTTTTAAAAGGAAAACTCCACGACGTGGAATGTGTGTCCCTTATTAGTCTGCGTGGTCTGCACACTGCCACAGGCTAATTATAGTAATATGGGACAACACTGTATGCACATGCAAAAAGCGAAATTTCCCCAGAGCAAGGCTCAAATCCAAACATTTTAAAACCATGACATACAGAATAGAGAATACCACTATCATTGTTTGCCAAAACCTCAAGTCCATAACAAGCAAGTTGAATGTGGGGTAATTAAAGAGGGTCATTGTTTTGGTGATTTTAACTGGAACTTGTACAATTTCAGGGCCCTCACACTACTTTGGGGGAAGGGGTCCGCAGCCCTTAGGAGGGGGAATTTTAGCGGCGTTTCCCATTTGCGGGATTTTTTTACTTACTCTCTCGATATTACATTTGTACATGTTTGCACTATATTCATTGCATTTTTCATAATTTAGTATGTTTGAAAGATTAAATTGAAATAGAATTGATATATAATAATCATGAGACACATCTTTCTATTTAAAAAATTTTCTATTTCCCCAAAAGGGGAAAAAAGTATACTTTTCAGGTGGGGGACTGCCACCAAAATTCGGTGGCAGATTTGATAGATTGAGGGCCCTGAATTTGACTGGCCATTGTCTAAGGTCTGAGAATATGTGTTCAGGCAGACATTATAGCGGTTATTTGGTCATATTTCCAATTGCAACAAGAAATGTGTTTGTCAGAAACACAATGCCACCTATTGCGCCGCTTTGATTTGTTTTGTGACCTTTGACCTTGAAGGATGACCTTGACCTGTCACCACTCAAAATGTGCAGCTCCATGAGATACACATGCATGCCAATTATCAAGTTGCTATGTTCAATATTTCAAAAGTTATCGCAAAACTTTAACCAAGGTTAAAGTTTTGGGACACACACAATGAATGACAGACAGACAGACAGGCCAAAAACAATATAACCCCGATCTTTCGATCAGGGGCATAAAAAGTATCTTTTCCCAAAGGCAGTACCATAATTCTAAACTGATGGTTTTACTTTCACCTGTTTGAAAAACAACCTATCAATGTGTAGAATTTAATTGTTTTAAAGTTTGAATATCCATTTCATCGAGGCTTAGGAATTTCTATTTTATACAGGTATAATTGATAATTGTTCAAAAAGTATAAATTAAACATTAGTATTTTTTTCATTTTTCCACAAAATTTTTGTATATTGAAAAGTAAATTCCTTATTTCAAGTGTATAGGTCACATTCCCATAATGGTGAGACAAAGCCTTGGTTTGTCAGACACCAACATTTCAGTTATGACCTATAAGTTTTTAATCATAGTATTTATATTGATGTTCTGTCAAGTGCAGAACAGGTTACCCGTCACGTTTGTGTTTAGCAATGATGGTGGCGAGGTCTCCCCCCTTGCAGTACTCCATGATGATGTAGATGGTGGTCCTGGCACGGTCGATGATCCTGTCATAGTACTTGACGATGTACGGACTGCGCAACTCCCTCAGCAGGTTCACTTCAGAGACCAGCATCTGCTTCTCAGTCTCTGACATGGCTCCATAGTCGAGCTCCTTCCACACCAAAACCTGCATGGGAATCAAATGTATGGTACCTCTGTATAAACTGATACAGGAAATATTGCAGAGACACCAAACATGTAATGATAATAATTAAATGATGGGTTACCAAATAAAGTTAAGCATCAGAAAAACAAAACAGTTGTTAACAAATTTAGCTAATCTTTCAAGACACTTTAAATGATAAAAATGATATTTGTTTCATGCCTAGTCTAGTCAAGATAGTCAATAATATAACATTATTTAAAACATTATACCAGGATTATAATATATACCCGAAACTATGAGTATGTTAATTGTTTATTACAACTCCGGGCTTTCACAATACTTTTGAAAGTAAAACAATATCTGGAAATAATTGATAATTATCGTCAGTACATGTACAAGCATGATTAGGCAAAATGATCATTTGCAACTCATTCAATGGACAGTGAAGGTCAAATAATTTAGACAGTGACTTGCTTACCTTTCCATCTCTTTTTCTTTTGATCTTTTTGCATGTGCCATACGATCCTGTTCCAATAGTGGAAATCACTTCAAAATCATCAAGAGCAGTCTTTGACCTTAAAAGTACAACCAAAGATGAACATATAAATGTCTTAAAAAAAATCAACAATAATCTATTATTTTGGCTCAATGGGTCATTGTCGACCTGAAATGGCCCAAAAGTCGCGGGGTGACCAGGAGGACCTGATCCTTCAGGCCTTTTCCGCCCTATGCCACGGGTCAGAATATCGGCCCCATTCCCAATGCAAATCTGGTTGTTGTTTTTTCCCAATTAAAAAAACAACAACAATAAAATAAAAAAATAAAAAAAATTAAACCTTTAAATATATAAGTTAACCTGATCATGTGTAGAAAACAGAAAAATATTGCAAAATTAAATTATCTGTTGCCTTGAATTTGTTTTAAAAACAGTAAAATATGTTAAATTGATTATTTAAGAAGTCCTTATTTTCCCCAAAATCTGGCGTTTCGCGCGATTTTTTTCCCCTCAAATAAGGCCAGGCCCTTTCCCCAAAATCAGATAAAAAAAATCATAATATTTTGTAAAATTTTAATAATATGTTATCAAAATAGTCGTTATTTACCACTGTCCAGTTAACGGCTTCTTTGAAATATAAGAAACACTATTTACTACGATTATTTTTCCCAATTGAGCCAGTTTTGCAATTAATTTTTCCCCAAAATGGGTTTTTTCACAACACGAAATTCCCAAAATTTCAGTGTGGCGTTTTCCCATAATGGAGTGGAAAAGGCCTGTTCTTGTCACCCTTGGGTGACTTCAACCCGACGCTAGTCACCCCAGGTGACATGAAGCCTATTGTAGTCACCTGGGGGTGACATGAAGCCGATTCTTGTCACCCGGGGATGACTTCAAGCCGATTCTAGTCACCATCAAAATCAGCATAAATTCACCCCCGGCAACAATTTTACTTTTTCAACAAAAAATACATGATTTGGTCATGAGAAATTTAAAAATAACTTCACTGGCCACACAAAAAATATGTAAATCCGACAAGGAGAGGCTCTTCATACTTTTCTAGATAGCCAGGGTGTCATGAATCGGCTTCTAGTCACCCCCTGGTGACTTGTGGGCCATTTCAGGTCGACAATGACCCAGTCAGCATTATTTTGCCATACTGTTTATCTATATTAACAATGTTTTGTAAGTATAACAAGAAAACTACAGTCAAAGAGCCATGAAGTTGGCAGCCAATTGTCAGAAGGATCTGAGTGGGGACCCTATGCAGACTGTTTGAGACACGAGACAACAGGACCCCTTTAGTTACTAATTTTAAGTGAGCACCATTTCCATGATTACTTCTTTGACAAAGCTAAAAAGACCACCAGACAAAGTCTCAATTTTGGTGCATGTTGTGACAAATATTTATCACAATGCAGTGGTAAATAAAAATAATGTATGCCGTTGAACACAACTGTAAAATCAATATTCTTCTCTGCTGAGGAAGCAAATACTTATTTCACAACATCAAGATTCATAAAAATATAATAACAATGTTACAATATTGAACAAACATACTTACGACTGAAAAGATCTTGCTGACGATGACCTATGCACAGAAGTTGGTCTTATTTTTTCACTTAAACCAACCTCCTCCATGTCTGTATTTGCATTTGTGACATGTAATTTGTTTTCAAGTCCACTGACTTTGCTATTTGAGCCTGTTTCCATTGTTAAAGACATAAATTATTTGTGAAATATGATATTCAATACTATTGTGTTTAAGTTTAACTTGAAGCCCTTTTTAATTGCTCATAAAATAAATCAGTATAAAATATAAAGTTTCCAATAAACTCAAAATATTGAGATAAAACACTTGTTTTTCAATAATGCTCTTATTTTAAAACTGTGCCCAAGTCGTTTTAAGTTATCTTGAAAGAGATAACCAATAATGTCATTTTGTGTAAGGTGGCGAATGCTGAAATGGCATGACAGGACATGTTGATTGTTGTGTATTGATCTATTTTTAGACCAAGTAAACAACTGCAAGAAACATGTTGAATCTTGACTTGCAGAAACTTATATTCATTAAACGATAGCAAACTAAAATAAAATGCTTCTTAATGTACATTTACTGACAATGTATGGGACAAAAACCATTACCGATTGTCCATTTCGCGTCAAAAACGTGTATCGCTGTTCAAGAAAACCTGCTTCTCTTTGAATTTACCGCAAAATGTGTAACAGTCGTTGATTGGATATCTTTGTTGTTTGGATCTAAATAAGAAGACTTTTATTGGTCAATCGAAGCAAATAATCGTACACCCGTCTAAATATAAAACCCGATTTCTTATTGGCAGCTAAATATTTCATAGGATATCACATGACATCAAAATGGCGGAGTGAAGACGGAAAAACATTTTGTTGTTATTTAATGTTTAGCTACAATTTATAAGAATGGAAGAACACCTGACTAAAAGATTAGAGGGATTAACAGTTTTAATTGGTTTGGATGAAAATACAAGTAATCTCTTTAACTTTTTTTGCAACGCTCTATACCTAGGTCAGTGGGAGTTAGCCAGAGCGTGTGTGCATATTCTTCGAAAGACAAACCAGAAGCCCGTAGATTTTGTTCAAGATATAGCCCGTCAACCTTTTAATAGATGGTAAGTCTGGATAGGATCCAGATAAATACGTTGTAGATACCAATTCTTGCATAAACTCGATGGTGGACGGCTCTAGAGTCTATTTCTTTGGTAGAAACCAGTACTGGGTGTCTTTCGAGGAAATCTAAAGAATGCTTCCTCAGTGAGGGTATAACACCATGACCTCCTGGTCTCTAGATTGACACCATATGCACTATGCCACAGTGACCTATATGACAAAGGCTTGTATTCAGATAGTATACTGCATTCACAATTCAAGATAGGGAGGAATAAAACAGGACATTGTAAGTTTCCTTATTTGATAGTGATCATAGATATCACTGGCATCGGTGCATTTTGATTCCTCGAGTTGGATGATATTAAATTTTTTTTGATTGATTATCAAATTGTATTTTCACCCACGCCCAGCGATACAGTTTTATTTTTTCGATTTTTTTTTAAATGTATTGCAACAACTACAAACTTAAAATGTCAAACAGCTAATAGAAAACTGAAGATTATATGGAAAAGATAACCAGACCTAGATTTTAGTTAGTGTGGGGATTGGTCATGACATTTTTACTATGTCCATTCTTCCTCTACCTCTGATTAAAGTAGGGGAGTTAACAGTAACTGTACATGCTTCTGTATGTGCTTTTAAGTCTAATCAGGGCCCTCAATCCATTTTAGGGGAAGCGGGTCGCTACCCTCATGAGGGGGAATTTTCGCGGCATTTCCCTTTTTGGGGGATTTTTTTACTACTCTCTAATTATTACATTTGTACATGTTTGCACTATATTCATTTCTTTTTTCATAATTTAGTATGTTTAACAAGATTAAATTGAAATAGAATTGAGATATAATAATCATGAGACACATCTTTAAAATATATATATTTTTTTTAATCAAGGGGAATTTTTTCCCCCAAAAGGGGAAAAAAATACACTTTTCAAGTGGGGGACTGCGGCCGAAATTTGACCGCAGATTTGATAAATTGAGGGCCCTGCTAATAAACCAGCTTACCCAGGAAAAAGGATGAACTGTTTATTATCCCCATACTTTTCGGAGAAAAAGTGGGGATTATGTGGTTATCTCTGCCGTCTGTTCGTCAGTCCGTCCGTCCTGGCCACTATCTCCTCCTACACTATTAGCTCTAGAACCTTGAAACTTACACACATGGTAGCTATGAGCATATGTGCAATGGTGCACTATTTGGAATATTAATCTGACCCCTGTGTCAAAAGTTATGGGGGTTGGGGTGGGGCCGGGTCAGAGATTTTCCTGCATGGCCCCATTACCAACCCTGGGCGCCCCTGGGTCAAACATGCAGCGGGATACGCGTTGGCCTCTGCAGCGCCATTTCTAGTTGACAATTGCAATTATATGACTGATTTTTGTGAAATTTGTGGAAAAAACAGCAATTTAACAAACAAACCAATCCTGTATGTTTTCAGTGTGTACTCACCATCAGTGCCCAGTGCATGTCACCTGGCCTGGCTGAGCCATCTGGAGACCCAGGACACCACAACTAGGGACACGCACCAGGTGGGCATTCTTTAGTATTCAAGGGATAAAAGAACGACAATTCTTACAGAGCAGTTTATTTCGTGCCAAGCTATTATACTCTGAGAGCAATAACAGTTTTTTCAGTTTATCATACCTTTACATCCCATTTGTAATGGAATATAATCAATACAATGCGGGATGTTTTTAGCAGTTTGTATAATTGTGGTGTATAAAGTTGACATGAAAAGCGTTGCGTCATGAACAATTAATACACTTAATGTTTGTAAAATATGTTTTTGCTGTCTTTGTGGATTTTTGTTTTATCAGGTCAAATGTATGTATCAGGTGTTTTTGTGTTCGTAATTTTCCAGAGTAAGTTATGTTTTATACTTCAGGTCAGTGATATAGAGTTGCTGTTATAAATGTTCATGAGTGATCAATGGCTAAAGTTGTAAGGGTGCTGGAGTTATAATTTGTTCAGAGTTATTGATGTTTATATTTAGTAGTGCTCTACAGATATCACTTTTCCAGAGTTCTTGATTTTCATACATGTATGTTTCAGTGCAATAAAGAAACCTATTTTCCATAGTTGTGGGGTTCTATAGTAATTGGCAGTTTACTCTTTGTTTTAGACAAAATTAATTGTCATAAGGTATTAGTGTAATAGACTTATTAATGGACATTTTTGTGTAAATGTGTTGCTTTAAAAAACACATAGTATTATATAACTATGTTGGTGTTACAATGGCTGTTCAGCATGTATTTTTTATCCTTGTAATAGATTTGAACACGAGTACTCGTAATGTTCATTTCAATATGAGAAATGTTCTAAGAAAACTCGGAAAATGCATGTGCGTAAAGTGTCGTCCAAGATGAGCTGGGGCAGTCTGCTTTCCACTAGTACACATTTTTTTAAACTATAAGTCTCTGTTAAACATAGATCCAGTAAAGCAGAAAGTGTTTACCCTGATAAGCCTGCAGGGAGGACTGCACAGGCTTATTGGGGATGACATTTTACTGACATGAATTAAACCCAGTTTTTCTTGAAGGAGGTTGATAGTAAACACTAATATTTTCAGGATTTGGCTGAGTTCCATTTTCTCCTACTTGAAGTCTGTCCTTACATAGCCGATATACATTTAAAGGTACATTTCAATCTTTTTAATGTAGGAACAATGTTTGATTTGTTTTACAGTTAAATACTTATAAATGAAATATCCAATATTTTTATTGACAAGCTTGTTAAGTTATTTAGTGCTTCAATACTATTACATATTTAATAATATTTTTTTATTATGATAAAAACAACAATGAATAACATTAAAAATATGTCATTATAAATTATGTTGGAACAAGCACTAGGCAATTACTTTAAATAAGCAGTTTAAATTTAGGTTTTAATTTAATTGACAAATGAAATTGATTAAAAAAATTTTTTTATTGAATTATGAACATATTTAATGCATTTATTTAATCTTGTATAGGATTCTTGTTAGCTTGATACCATATTCAAAAGTATTTCTTCCACAAGTCAAACGTTTATTTGTTTATTTGTTAAACATGTTTTTATAATATATTACCACTGCTTGGTTCTGAATCTTCAGGAGCTGTATTCGTACTTTAAATGGCTACACACCCCTATGACCTCACTGACCCCAGGTCACATGCTGACCCTGTCGCCTGGACTACTGAAGTTCCTGCAAACATTACTGACCACCCACACCCGCCTTGCCCACAACCTTATAACCCACATCACCCACACCCCCTCCCACGGGGACTTAGAACCCCTGACCAAGAACCATCGGGCGATTCAATTTGTGTACATGAACGCAGTAAACGGGCTGCTGGACAGTCTGACCCAGTCAGACCTTGATGAGGATCTTAAACACAGCCATGTTGGCAAGATTTATGATATCTTGGCCCTGTTTGACCTGCCGCGGGATATCTCGCCACAGTTGGTTAAGCCAGTCCTATCGAAGCTTATTGAGGTCGCCAATCTGTGGCCGGGACTTTTGAAGAATCAAGCAGTAATGTCTGTGTTAGTTGGTCAGGGGGATACTTGTATGCTGGAAGAGTTTTGTCGGTTGGATTACGAAGCGGAGACGAACAAAGCAGTGGAAACGTACCAGATTTGTGCAGAGTTAAGCGAGGAGCAACGATGGCTGCTGCACCTGTTGTCGCTCACGGATGCTAACTGTCGCTGGAAGATGATGCTCATGTTTGCTGTCAAAACGAAGAGGCATGTTCTGGAAGTTATAATGGTGAGAGCATTTCACATGTCTGTGCCACTGTCAATTTTATCTACTGTATGTTCCTGAAATTTGCAGTAAGCTGTACTTATTGAATGGAGTCTGTGAATGAAATCCTGTCAAGTTTTAAATAAGTGATACGTAAGTTTAAATAAAAAATTAAATTCTAACCAATTTTATGAAAATTAAAAACCAGTATTTTGTTTGAAATATATTTATTATTGATCTAACAAGGCAATTATCCTGGGCACATTAACCCTATATCAATATAGGAGACTTATTCATGGATATTGCACTTAATGCATGTGCACAAAGTGTTGTCCAAGATTAGTCCGGGATGACACTATCTCCTTTTATGGAATTGTTTGTGTAAATGAAGTATCTTCTGAACAAAAATCCTGTTTAGGCGCAAAGTGTTGCCCCTGATAAGCTTGTGAGGACTGACATGCTAATCTGGGACAACACTTTACGCAGAGATTTCCCAGAGCATGGCTTAATGATATTCTATATCAGGAGACCGGCCTGGCGCTGATCAAGTGCAGCATGTTCAACAAGCTATCTGCTCTGCTGGAGCCGCCAGAGTTACATCCCTTGAAACCTCTCCTGCTCTTGCTGGGCTGGACTTCCTGCATCAACAGTTCTGAAGGGAGAGAACTCCTGCACACACTCTGGAATAAAAAGGTAAGGGTAAGGTTACATCCCCTGATGCCTTTCCTACTCCTGCTGAGTTCCTGCATCAACAGCTCTGAAGGGAGCTGTAAACATTTGTCTGTTAACAAGTATATTTAAAATTGGCAAATATATATGAGCCTCTCTTTGGGAAAAATGGGGTGTAATGCATGTGTGTAAAGTGTCGTCCCTGTGCAAACTGCACGGGCTAATCTGGTACGACACTTTTCATGAATGCTTTAAGCCCCATTTTCCCAAAGCCAGACTCATTTTCTATCTGTATATTCCTTGTGATGATATCAATTGATTTATTGCCCCTGTTTTAGAGTGACAGCGAGCATCCTGCCATCACCATGGGCTGTAAGAAGCTGGCCTACCAGATCGATCTTATACAGTGGTGTGTGGAGAAGGCCAGGTAGAAAGATCTATATCTGCGTTAAATATGTGTGGAAACTGTCTTAATAATATTTTTGTGAGCCATACAAAGGGAAGGTAATAAAAGCGGCCCAACCAAAAATAAGTTAATGACACATGAACATTAACTTTGTGTAGCTCTTATATTTTTTTTAATCACATGCTTTTACACAGTAAAAATTAATACAATATATAGCATACATTTAGACAATTATTAAAATAAATGTTAACATACTTGTCCTCTTGAAATTGATAAATAATGCTAGCGTTGTGTTAACGTTTTAATGGCGTCCTTTCTTTAAGCATAACAATATAATATACATGTATATAAACTACAATAACAAAATGACATACATGCATATGATTTTATGCCACATTTATTGTCCGATCATCATGAAACTTGGCCAGACTATTTGTCCCAATGATATCTTGGATGAGTTCAAAAATGGTTCCGTTTGGTGGAAAAACATGGCCGCCAAGGGGTCGTGGCATTTTTCCTTATATAGCTATAGTAAAACCTTGTGAACACTCTAGAAGCCACATTTATTGTCCGATCATCATGAAACTTGGTCAGAAGATCAGTTCCTTTTAATCTCAGGTGAGCGACTTTGGGCATTTCAGGCCCTCTTGTTTGTAACTTCTTGCAACCCTACTTAATATAAATAAAAAAATGAGTGAAAAAAAAGATATTAATACTTGTACTCCCGTTATTTTAATTCACAGTTTATCTCTTTTATTTTGATGACTCAAAGTCATCAACATAGCCTTTGAAATCTTGAAGCTGTTAGGGTCTGTCTTGGTATCATAAAAATAGTTACTTCTGAGCTAGGGAAAATTGGGAGTTGAAGCAAACATTTAGTAATACTTTTAGCATGTAGTATGTTAAAAATTCATCAATACATTTGAACCTTGCTCATGGAAAACCAGGCTAAATGCCTGTGCTTAAAGTGTTGTCACATATTAGCCTGTGCAGTTTGCACAGGCTTATAAGGGAGACTTTGCTTTTCTGTTTTTTTAATGTAAAAAGGTCTCCTCTAAAGGAAAATTTGTTAAGACGGAAAGTGTAATCAGGACACATAACGCACATTCATTAAGCCCAGTATTCCCAGAACAATGCTCCATTATTTGTCTTAAATACCATTAACCCTTTCAGCACTGAAACTGAATTTTAAAGGCCTTTGCAAACAGTTTGTATCTAGATGAGATGCCACAGAACGATCCAAACTGTTTGCTATTATTTGAAAAACAATTGAAGAAAATGCTAATTTTAGAAATTCAGCAGACAACATTTTAGCAGACAACAAATTTCCCAGCATGCAAAGGGTTAAGAACGTGACTCAAATGATTGTTTTGTATTTACTTCAAAAGAGCCACAGGTAACATTCAGTATTACACTTTTGTAATTTCATGGTAATGTCAGAATTTCTGGTGCTATTTCAGACCCCTGATGAAGGAGGATGTGTCTGGTCCGCGCTTGTCACGCTCAGTGGACCTGTTCCGTGGCCTGGAGAGCCACTCTGTGCTGTACGTACTCAACACCTCCACCCGCCTGTCAGCTCTTGACCAGGGCGAGGTACTGCAGCTGCTACAGAAAGTGCCGCTTACACGTGAGTGTCCATTGTCTCTCTCAAGAATCACTTGAGTTGAGTTTTAGTATTTAACCCTTTCACGCTCAGAAGAAAAGTGAAAATGGCTATAAGCAACCAGCATAAAACCAGAACAGCCTGTGAGTAAATTGCAGTCTGTTCAGGTTTTATGCTGTTAGCTGCTCATGAGTATCTTAGGGTTGGAAATGAAGACTTAACAACTTGAACCTAGTAAGTAAGGTCTAAAATTTATATTAATTTCCTTTGGGACCTCACAGACAAGTGAGTACCTTGGTGGTAAAGTGTTTATCTAGCTAGAAGTATTGAATTAAAAAAAATGCCTTCAGCTCATAGGGGTACTTTTGAATTACTGCATTATCTTGAGCATACAACAATATATATTTCAAGGCAATTTTTTTTACAGTTGTTATTTGCAGATGCATTTGTAAATGTATCATCTAGATTGCAATACATTTAAACAGTTTTAAACAGATTGTTGCTAGAACTCAGAAGTCAATCATGTGCCAGATGCTTAAATAATATGAATGAATGCTACAACATGTGTGTAGAGATTAATTGATGGGCTGCACAATTAACCAGGTCTGATTTTTGGTTTTCAGTGCAGCCCGAGGACAAAGACAAGAAGCGTGTCAAGTCGGTCCGGTTTCAGGAGTTTGAAGATCCATCCCCGGTCTCCTCTACCCCGGACTCAGACTCTCCCAGCCTAAGTCTGGATCAGCTCAAGGACATGAGTATCTACACGGGATTCTGCGCTCTCAAGAACGTCATGGACGCCATATGGTACTGCGCGCAATCCCCCGACGTACGACTGTCCAGACCTGTCCTACTGCAGGGGAGACATGCCCTGTCCCGGAGGCTGATGTCCGGCAGTAGCTCGGAGTCGGATCGTTCCAGATCCAACAGCGAGGTCTCTCTTCCAGACGACACCAATCTGGGGAGTAATGATGTCGTCATCAACGAAAGTCCTGGTGTTGAGTTAAATATTCACACTCTTTATGCTGAGAATGTGACTTCTAAACTGAACGCTGCCAAAAATTATCTGGCTAAACTTCAGCCGTTGACATTTCGAGTTGAGATGTTGGAGAATGTGTTTAGTCTGCTGTTTGTAACCCATGACGACATTCAGGACATTCTTCAGGCCTCAGAATATAACAGTGATGAAGGTGATGACTCTAAAAGTGCCAGCGGTGATGTACAAACCCCTGTGTTAACGCCCATCAAAGAACTCCCTTCAAGGGGCAAAACTGGTGTGGCAAAGCTACAAGATAATACTAATGTTACTGCTGCTTATGATGAGCCATATGTAGAGACCCCAACAGGAAGCCATGTGGACCAACCCTCTATTGAGGCTGATGAAAAGATTGACATGAACAAAGTTGGCAAGGCGTTGGAAAACATTAAGGCTCATATTTCAAAGAAACGCCATAAGAGCAGTGACGACAATTGGCTCGACAGAAGGTCAAGCGTGTCAGAAAACATCAGTTCCCTAAGTGCGTCCAGCTCTGTTAATATGGACTTGATTGGGTTTATATGCAGCGAGTATCTGGTCAGAGACATACTGGCAATGCTTAAAGACTGCATTCTGGATGTCTCGGCCGCTAAATTCCATATCCATGGCAACAAAACAGATTCAAGGGACCGTTATAAACCAGTAAGGGAGGCTGTTACAAAAGCCACAGTTGACCTGGACCCCAACATTGAGGAACCTCTATGTCATCTTGTGAAGTCTAGCGTTACTATGGAAACGTTGCAGAAGAGAATCACTCAGCTGGAGAAGTTCACAAGTGAGGCCCACTGGAGGTAGGCTATGCATGAACTTTATTCAGTTTACTTCATTAAATTTCTACTGTTATGGTATTTTTCGCTAAAACAGAGGGGGTAGTCATGTGACAAACAAGATGGCAACATCCTTGCCGAGACTCACTGGTATTTTTTCCCTCTTTTATACCCTGAATTAAGTTTATTATGCCCCCCTTAGAAGAAGAGGGGGTATATTGTTTTGCACACGTCGGTCAGTCCGTCGGTCTGTTGGTCCGTCCACCAAATGGTTTCTGGATGATGACTCGAAAACGCTTAGGCCTAGTTACTTTTTAAAATGCCACTCACTTTCTAGCCTCATCAGCAAGAAAGAAAGAAAGCGTTTATTTTGTATTTATAGTCGTTCTATATCTAGACTTTTCTCGCTACAAATTTCCCTTGCAAGAGCTGTAATTTTGTGTGCGGCTTAGGAATTTCACAGAGAGTAAAGTCGAGATATAGAACGAATATCAATATGAAATAAACGGTTATCACTTTCTTGCTTATTCGGCTGGAAAGTGAGAGGCATTACACAACTTGATAAAAGTAATCATTGATAGAAAACGATGAAAGGTAAAAAGTATTAAAAAAAACGAAAAAATAAAAACACGCAAATTTGAAGATAAACAGTGATCATGATTTCCTCCTTTAACTCTGTTAACCATACATGCCACATTAATTTCTGCACAAAATTGGCTGAATTTATTTCAAAGAAAATATTGCCCCATGACACTATACCGTGAACTGATCTTCCATTTTAGTCCATAATGCATGCTCAACACAAATCACATGCTTTAAAAAAAATTCAAATAATTTCAATATTGAAGATAATCTCAAAAACACAAACACAAATGTCTTTTTAGCTCACCTGATTGCTCAGGTGAGCTTTTGTGACTGGTCTTTGTCCGTCGTATGTCCATCTGTCCGTCCGTAAACATTTGCTCGTAAGCACTCTAGAGGCCACATTTCTTGTCCTATCTTCATGAAACTTGATCAGAAGCTTTGTCCAAATGAAATCTCGGCCGCGTTCAAAACTGGGATGTGCCGGGTCAAAAACTAGGTCACTAGGTCAAAAAAAAGAAAAACCTTGAAAACACTGTAGAAGTCACATTTCATGCCCAATCTTCATATAACTTTGTCAAAATGTTAGTTTTAATAATATCTTGGTTGAGTCCAAAAGTGGTTCCGATCCGTTGAAAAACATGGCTGCCAGTGGGCGGGGCAGTTTTCCTTATTTGGCTATAGAGAAACCTTGTTAACACTCTAGAAGTCACAATTTTTGCCCATTCATCATGAAAGTTGGTCAAAACATTGGTTCAATTGATGTCTCGGACGAGTTATAAAATGGTCAAGATCGGTGAAAAAACATGGCCGCCAGTGGGCGGGGCATTTTTCTCTATATGTATATAGTGGCAGTTTTCCCTATTTGGCTATAGAGAAACCTTGTAAACACTCTAGAAGTCACAATTTTTGCCCAATCATCATGAAAGTTGGTCAAAACATTGGTTTTACTGATATCTCGGACAACTTTGAAAATGGTCGGAATTGGTGAAAAAACATGGCCGCCAGTGGGCGGGGAATTTTTCTCAATATGTATATAGTGGCATTTTTCCCTATTTGGCTATAGAGAAACCTTGTAAACACTCTAGAAGTCACAATTTTTGCCCAATCATCATGCAAGTTGGTAAAAACATTGGTTTTATTGATATCTCGGACGAGTTTGAAAATGGTTGGGATTGGTTAAAAAAAATGGCCGCCAGTGGGCGGGGCATTTTTCTCTATATGTATATAGTGAAAATGTGAACAGTAGAAGTCACATTTTTGGCCCAATTTTCATGAAATTTGCTCAGACCATTTGTTTCCTTGATACGAGAGTTGAGTTCAAAAATGGTTCCGGTCAATTGAATAACATGGCTGCTGGGAGGGGGGCAGTTTTCTCATTATGCCCCCCCCCTTTCGAAGAAGAGGGGGTATATTGTTTTGCTCATGTCAGTTGGTCCACCAGATGGTTTCTGGATGATAACTCAAGAGCGCTTATGCCAAGGATCATGAAACTTCATAGGTACATTGATCATGACCCGCAGATGACTTCTAGTGATTTTTAGGTCACTAGGTCAAAGGTCAAGGTCACGATGACCCGAAATAGTAAAATGGTTTCCGGATGATATCTCAAGAACACTTATGCTAAGGATCATGAAACTTCATAGATACATTGATCATGACTCGCAGATGACCCCTATTGAATTTCAGGTCACTAGGTCAAAGGTCAAGGTCACGGTGACCCAAAGCAGTGAAATGGTTTCCGGATGATAACTCAAGAACGCTTATACCTAGGATCATGAAACTTCATAGGTACAATGATCATGACTGGCAGATGACCCCAATTGATTTTTAGGTCACTAGGTCAAAGGTCAAGGTCACGGTGACCCGAAATAGTAAAATGGTTTCTGGATGATAACTCAAGAACGCTTATGCCTAGGTTCATGAAACTTCATAGGTATATTGATCATGACTCGCAGATGACCCCTATTGATTATCAGGTCACTAGGTCAAAGGTCAAGGTCACAGTGCCAAATAACGTATTCACACAATGGGTGTCAAGGTCACAGTGACTCAACTTGGAAAAATGGTTTCTGGATGATAACTCAAGAATGCTTACACCTAGGATCATGAAACTTCATAGGTATATTGATCATGACTCGCAGATGAAATAATGATGAAACTTTACCAGGATGTTTGTCTGGACAATATCTAGGTCAAGTTTGACATTTGGTAAAGATTGAATGAACCGACTCCTCTCAGGTGAGCGAACTAGGGCCATCTTGGCCCTCTTGTTTTTTAATTTTACAGAATAATGTGTTGTTGGATATTTTTCTGTTTTATATTGTAACATTTTATGTCATTGAAATCCAGTTAAGACATGTGTATCCCTTTTGAGCAAGTGCCAACACTTTTCCTGATTTGCAAGCATACTGTTCTGTTCTTATTTAAATATAATGGCCAATCGACAATGAATTTACATGCAGTATGAACAAACTATATTCTGAAAATATGGCGACAGTTAAAGCAAACTTATGTGAATGATGAAAACACGTTTGTATTTAGATTTAAAAAAATCCGCTTACTTTGCCCATGCTAATCTTAATCCCAGTTGCTATAATATCCAGGATATAACTGATGTTGGGCAATAAAACACAAACAGAGTCAGCTTTTTCAGAAGTTGTGAAACAATGAATAATAATATTTTTATTGGTAGCAATTATGGCCATAGTCACATGCTGTAAAAAAGAGTATGACAAAATCAATATATCTTTATCACTGAGAAGATTTTAACAACAATTTTTGGCTAGCAATTGTTGTTTTTAGCTGGCAACAAAGGTTACAGAGGTCAAATTTTATGATTAACTTACAGAACAAGCTTTGTTTTTTACTATGTTGGGACAAATCATCTAACAATATTTGAAAACATTCTAAATGTTTCAAGCAGGACTGTCCCCCCCCCCCCCCCCCAAAGCAGGACATATGGCTTTATGGTTTTGTTTGTTTGTAGGTATCAGCTAGTATCAGACGAGCACATTCCCCTTGCCCCGGGAGAGGTTCTGTCAGAGGTTGTCATGACAACGGGGGGCATGTCTGACGACGAGGTCGAGATCAAGGACAAAAAAGGCAGCAGACGACGGAGATCTAGTAAGTACATTTGGGTTGCATTCTGGGTGAACGTGGCTTAATGCATGTGGGTCAAGTGTCTTCACAGATTAGCCTTTGCAGTCAGCATAAAAAAAATCAGGGACAACACTCAGCCAAAAGAAAAAATTCTGTCAGAATGACTTCATTTAAACCAAAAATTCCATATAAGCAGAAAGTGTTGTCCTTGTTACGCCTGTGTGGATCGCATATGATAATATTTGACAGCGTTTAAGGCACATGCATTAAGCCCATTTTTCACAGAATGGGGCTCATTTGCTGGATAATGAGAGAAACTGTAACAGTAAAATAGTAGGGATTAGCAACCTGCCCCCTTTTTTGGTTCCCTCAGATATAGTGATGTTGATTATCAAAATTTTCTTTCAAATTTCTCAGTTTTCATGTTAAATACCTGAATTTTATTTTGGGACGTTCATAAAATCAAGGAAACTACAAGTATTTTCTTAATTTTTAGCTTGGCTGTTTTCGGAGAAAACCTGAGGTATTGTCACAGCCAGCTCGTCGTCTGCCGTTCGCCGTGTTAAAACCTTAACATAGGCTCTAAAATCTAAGTGCTTCCACCTACAACTTTGAAACTTCATATGTAGATGCACCTTGATGAGCTATACACGCCACACCCATTTTTGGGTCACTAAGTCTAAGGTCAAGGTCACTGTTACCTCTAATATTATTATATAAAACTTCTGACAAGCTTTCATTTATTCAAAACTGCAACCGAAGCCGAGCGTTGGCACCCGCTATGCGGTGCTCTTGTTTATAACACTTCTAAAAATAGTTCCATTGGATAAAATTACCCCTATACTTACCTACCATTATTTCTATTATTTTAGGACAGGTAAATTGTATTGAAATAGAATAAATTAATCAATGTACAATTCATGTAATTGTATTGGAATTTACTCTTCTTTGTCAGCTTTGAAATCAATACAACTTCACAGCTTTGCTAATTCTTGCCTGAAATGATATAGAACAGAAAAGTAAAAAAGTAAATATTCTGATTCCTTAATTGGACAATATTGTTTCACATGCTGTGGGGTGAATCCATTGTACATGGTTATTTAGCCAATTACGCGAATGTACCGGTAATTGTCGATCGCCCTCAGACAGGTATCTGCCATGTTTTATTACCTTAATCCAGCTGTAAAAATCTATGATCAAAGTGTCAAAAGATAAGCAAAACAGGGCCGAAATCTGTAAAAATACAAAATGTAGCGCTGTAAAATATACTGTCCCAAAAAGTTTGAGATATTGATTATGGCTGAAAACCTGTATGTCCAACACTTATGAGTCACGAAAAACAATTATTTTTGCTACAAAAGAAGGTGTCAAAAAATTTAGAGTGTCTGAAGACATAGAGTTATTATGGTACATCATTCCCCTATTCTTACCTATATCTTTCCCCTTTACTTACCTATATTTTTCCCTATACTTAAGTTCAAACTGTTGTTCAGTTTTCTGTACATTATTAGGTGATTTCATGAATTACAAAACTGTTATTATCATTTGCATATAGATCTTAATTGAACCATGGGTAAGATTCAGTGCATGTAAATAACATTACTTTCTTGGTGCAATTAACATTCCTTGTGTCTGTAATATTAGTTCATTATACATTATTTTATGTTTCCGATTTTCTTCTCAAGTTTTTAGAGACTAGTATTCCCAATTACATGAGCTGCCCTCTGTGCTTTATTCATGGGCAGTCCAAACAGGCTAAACAGAGACAACAATTTTTGTCAAGACTGGATTAAAAAAAATAATATTTTAAACAAAAAAGTCCATAAAGGCAGAAAGTGTAGTCCCTGATTAGCCTGTGCAGACTGCACAGATTGAATGCCAGTTCTCCCACAGCGAGGCTCAAATAAAACTGTACCTCTTCTAGGTTCTTCAAAGAATGGTAAAGATGCACAGGAGTTACATGCAGGTCGAAGGCCGTCGCAAGGAAGGCATTCTGTCTCCAGGGTGTCAGTTGCTAAGATACCGGGAGGTCAATCAAGGTCAAGTTCACGTCAGCTGGTGTCCACAATGCTAGCCAGTCCTGCCAGCCTGCTCACCATGTCCATCCGGCGTGGACAGACCACGCAGACCAGGCAGATCATCAAGGTACCAGAGATGGCAACATGAGGCGCAAACATTTATGAATCAGCTATATAAGTCGCGTTCTGAAAAAACTGGGCATAATGCATGCAGTCCGCACAGGCTAATCAGGGATGACACTTTCCACCTAAATTGGATTTTTGCTAAGAATAGACTTCATTTAAACAAAAAATGTCATAAAAGGGGAAAGTGTCGTCCCTGATAAGCCTGTGCGGACTGCACAGGCTAATCTGGGATGACACTTTATGCACATGCTTTGCATTAAGTCCCGTTTTCTCAGAACGCGACTCACATAACCCTCAAAAGCTCAGATATGCCTTTTGACCCGTTTGTTGTCCATTAGAAAATCAAATTAAATTAACAACCTTAATTCATAAGTTATTCAAGCTTCAAAGACTTTATTTCCAATCCTAAGACACTGATGAGCAGCAATCAGAGTTAAACCTGAACAGCCTGCAAGTTACTCGGAGTCTCTTCTGGTTTTATGCTACTTGCAAATAGCCATTTTTACTTTGCTTCTGATTTGGAAAGTGTTAGTAATTCAGCATATGCAAAGCATATCTTGGTTGAGCAAAGCAATATTTTTATACCATAATACTTAATTCAAAAAGTATGCAAATATTTTGTTGTTAAATTTTGCATATCAACTTACTGGAAAAGGAACTCCTGAAATTATTTGTCTAGTTAGCATTGTCAATGTTGAACAGCTTGTCTAGTGATGTAAGGATCTATATAAATTTCATTATTTTATTGTAGTTTATTTGTAAATCAACAAATATTTCTCATTCTGATGCTCAAATATTAACCCAAGCCCGCATCAGAACTTTAAAATGATGTTTATTGACAGTTTAACAACTCAAAAGTGAAAATATTTGAATAAGTCCAACATGTATTTATGTTGTTTTATGCCTCACACCAGTTCAAAACAATCTTTTCCAGAGATTTGATAGAAATGTAAGTTATCTATACAGCTACAGTATTAATTTCTAATGTAACTATGCCCAGAAGTGAGGCATATTGTTTCTACACTCTGTCAGCCCTAAATTTTATTGTTCCACTCAAGCTCATCCATTTTTAGCTCACCTGAGCTATTGTGATCACTCAGCGTCCGGCGTCCGTCCGTCCGTCCGTCTGTAAACAATTTGTAAACATCTTCTTCTACTAAACCATTGAGCCAATTTCAACTAAATTTCATGTGGAGCATCCCTAGGTCATGGGACAAAAGAATTGTTAAAAAAAAATTGATCACATAACCAAGATGGCCGCCATGACCATATATGGTAAAAACCTTAAAAAATCTTCTTGTCAGAAACCGCTCATCAGATTTTCAAAAAATTTCACAGGGATGACCTTTGAGGGCTCCCCTGAAAAAGTTGTTCAAAGAAATTTGATTCGTCAAAAAACATGGCCGCAGGAGCTCGTTGAACTTTGCATGCTTATTCGTTTTTGCCTATTTTGTGAAAACTTTCAAAGATCTTCCACATTTTTTGTCCGATCCATTCCAAATTTGCACTGTGTCTTTATATCAATGAGGACACAAACTCTACAAAAAATGAGCATTATTGGTCCATGAAGTACAGAATTACCTCCCCTTGAATTGAGAAAATGGTGTTTATGCAATAAAGTCCAAATTTTTCATCCAATTCTTTCCAAACTTGTAAGGATTTAGCATGGTTCAAACAAGGGAAACAACTACGGTTTATGCATGTTCTTTTTATTACATATTTGCCTCCCTTTAATTCATTCAAAATCTCATTTTACAGCAGAGATTCCAAATCTGACCTGTAAATGAGCCCCATATTTACTGCCGGTGCTATGTTACCTTTTCCCATTTGATCATTCTTAAGTATTGGTCTTGTAATGCTGCTACTGCTACTGCTACTGCTACTGCTACTACTACTACTACTACTACTACTACTACTACTACTACTACTACTACTACTACTACTACTACTACTACTACTACTACTTCTACACCTACTACTACTACTACTACTTCTACTACTACTACCACTACTACTACTACTACTACTACTACTACTACTACTACTACTACTACTACTACTACTACTACTACTACTACTACTACTAGTACTACTACTACTAGTACTACTACCACCACCACCACCACCACCACCACCACCACCACCACGTCTACTATTACTACTTCTACTACTACTGCCACTACTACTACTACTTTTACCACTACTACTACTACTACTACTACTACTACTACCACTACTACTACTACTACTACTACTATTACTACTACTTCTACTACTACTACTACTACTACTTCTACTACTACTACTACTACTACTACTACTACTACTACTACTACTACTACTACTACTACTACTACTTACTACTACTACTACTACTACTACTACTACTACTACTACTACTACTACTACTACTACTACTACTACTACTACTACTACTACTACTACTACTACTACTACTACTACTACTACTACTACACCACCACCACCACCACCACCACCACCACCACCACCATTCACAGTGACAAAAACGTATTCACACAATGGCTGCTACTACAACTTATAGCCCATATAGGGGGGCATGCATGTTTTACAAACAGCCCTTGTTTCTATGGGATTTTAACCACAACTGTTCATGTTTATCTCCGACACATATTTTTAGGTCACCTGTCATGAAGTGACATGGTGAGCTTATGTGATCGTGTGATGTCCGGCGTCCGTTGTGCGTGCCTGCGTGTGTCCGTGCGTCCGTCCGTCAACAATTTGTTTGTGTAGACAGTAGAGGTCACAGTTTGCATCCAATCTTGATGTAATTTGGTCAAAATGTTTATCTTGATGAAATCCGGTTTGGGATTGTATTTGAGTCATCTGGGGTCAAAAACAAGGTCACTAGGTCAAATAATAGAGCAACCTTCTGTAGACAATAGAGGTCACAGTTTTCATCCAATCTTTATGAAATTTGGTCAGAATGTTAATCTTGATAAAATCTGGGTTGGGATTTTATTTGGGTCATCTGGGGTCAAAAACTAGGTCACTAGGTCAAATAATAGAAAAACCTTGTGTAGACATTAGAAATCACAGTTTTCATCTAACCTTTATGAAATTTGGTCAGAATTCTTGATGAAATCTGGGTGGGATTGTATTTGGGTCATATGGGGTTAAAATCTAGGTCAAATAAATAGAAAAACTTTGTGTTGACAATAGAGGTCACAGTTTTCATCCAATATTTATGAACTGTGGTCAGAATGTTTATCTTGATGAAATCTGGATTGGAATTGTATTTGGGTCATCTAGAGTCAGGAACTAGGTCACTAGGTCAAATCATAGAAAAACATTGTGTAGACAATAGAGGTCATAGTTTTCATCTGATCTTAATGAGTCAGGTGAGCGATTCAGGGCCATCATGGCCCTCTTGTTTTTGTATATGGTCACCAAACTTTATGTCTATGTTTATAACTTAACATGGAGGCCAAGTTTAATAACCTGATAAGTCTCTTCATGGGCTTTGGAGTAAAGAGCCTTGAAATTTCACAAAATATTGCTCTTTCATGATTAACGCTTTCGTTCTCAACCAGTTGTCATCTAATTGTCACCAAACTTTCTAAAAAAGTTAAGCATCATATGAAGACAGGTCGTGTGTAACACCTGGAAATTCCTGTTGCAGCGATAACTTTGCCATGTATTGATGGATTTTGAAATGACATGGCACAAATGCAAACCACCATGATTGTGTAACACTCCTGTCTCTACCTCAAAGGTCAATATCACACTTAGAACTCAAAGATCTTATTTGGCAATTAAACGTCTTATCTCGACCATAAATATGTCATTTATCATCCTATTTTAAGACAGCTTTCTTCGAATCACAACCATGTATATACTTATTTTCGCTGTCTCATTTCCTCTTAGATCTAGGTCACACATGGAGGTCAAAAGTCGTACTAAGCCATAAACAACTTGTATTTTATGTAAATGTAGTGTTGAGACAAAAGTGGAATGTGGGAGCATCAGTGTCCTACGGACACATCTTGTTTGCTCGACTATTATATATGAAATATATATAGTAGAGCTATCCTACTCACCCTCGGCGTCTGCGTTAGCGTTAGCATGCAAATGTTAAAGTTTTCGTACTACCCCAAATATTTTCTTTGTCCCTTGGCATATTGCTTTCATATTTTGCATACTTGTTTGCCAACATGACCCCAACCTATAAACAAGAGCAGACAACTCTATCAAGCATTTTGTCATAATTATGGCCCCTTTTCCACTTAAAATATGCAGCAAATGTTAAAGTTTTCGTACTACCCCATTTATTTTCATTGTCACTTGACATATTGCTTTTATATGTTGCATACTTGTTTACCAACATGACCCCAACCTATAAACAAGAGCAAACCACTGTATCAAGCATTTTGACATAATTATGGCCCCTTTTACACTTAGATAATTGAACATTATGCCTAAATTGCCATAACTTCTTTATTTATGATCACATTTTATTATTACTTTGACAAAACAACACTTACCTGAATACCACAATGGATTCCACCCAAACAATACCCCACGCCCCTACCAGAATCCCTCCCCCCCCCCCAACCTCACCCCCCCCCCAATTTTTTTTTTTTTAAACATCATCTAATAAATTACCACATCCCCACATTATACCCCTGTCTCACCCCCACCCCCCAACCCCCCCCAATTTTTTTTTTATTAAACATCAACTTATAAATTACCACACCCCACATTATACCCCCCTCTCACCCTCCACCCCCTACCCCCCCCCCCCCCAATTTTTTTTTTAAACATCATCTAATAAATTACCACACCCCACATTATATCCCCCCCTCTCACCCCCCCCCCCCCCCTACCCCCCCCCCCCCAAAAAAAAAAATAAAAAATTTTTTTTTGCTTTTTTTATTTTGAAAGATCGTCTAATAAATTATTGAATATGAACAATTTCCCCATGATGGCTTACGTTATACTGTCAAGCACTCGAATAGTCGAGCGCGCTGTCCTCTGACAGCTCTTGTTTTCATTACTATTCTGATGAATATTTTGGCTACTGGTAGCAATGTTTGGATCTGAAATATTGCAGTGATCTTGTAATAAAAAATAAGAGCCTCGCCCTGGGTAATCAGGGTTTAATGTGCATGAAGTTTTGTCCCATATAAGCCAGATAAGCCTGTGCAGTCCACAGCAGCTAATCAGGGATGACAGTATCTGCCTTAATTGGATTTTTGCTAAGAAGAGGCTTCCTTTAAACAAAAAAATACATCCCTTTGTGTAACCCCTTATAAGAATGTGTGAATTTCATTGGCTTATCTGGACGTCAATTTGTGCACACATATTAAACATATGAAAAAGCTGATTGCTATCTACCCTACTATTTTACTCTCCAGTGATCCACTTCTTTCAGTTGTTCAAGCTGGACGCCACCCCTGAGGCGGTGGAGGTGTATTTCTCACAGGCCATGGAGAAGGCCGTTCATGCTGTACAGAGGTCTCCTGGCAAGGACACCCAAGGTCAAGGGGTCAAGGTCGGTCTGAGGGGCGTGGCAGCTGCAGCGGCCGCTGGATTGGCCAATGTGACGATCTCTGACATAGCAGATGAACTACTGAAATCTCCCCATCTGCCAGAAATACCTGTACCTCTGAATGTAGTGTCTCTTCCCATTAACATTGCTCAAGTGCTTTGTAAGGATAATGGTCCTTTGATAATTCTCTTAGATTTGATGCTAATTGCTACCAATTCTTGGGAAGTTTGCAGTCATTTGATGGCTTCCATAACATCTAAACTAGCTGGGCATACAGTCCCTGTTGATTCCAGTACGGCAGCTCAAGATTCAAGAAACGCTTCCACCAAACAACGAGTGAGTAAGATCCGAACGTTCCCAGATATTGTAAGCCAGCTACAGAAACTGCTGAACCTGGGAATTGAGGAGGAGATTCCTAGCAGGGAGCACATTCTTCTCTCTAGGACCTTCCAGAGAAGCCTCCAACATTACCTCAGTCATGCAACGCTGTCTTTAAGTGCCGAAAAAAATAAAGAATATGTGATCCTATGTCAAAACTTAGCCATGTGTATCTCAAGGACCAATGATGCTTTCACGCTGAGTAAATCCAAGAGTCCTGGGTCGCCGGAATCTACCGCACAGTCAATGGTGGTCGATGAGCGTGAAAGGTCAAGGTCACGGTTGAGTTCAGGGTCAAGATCTAGGTTAGGGTCAGCGGCAGATCGTCCTGTGATTCATCACTGCTTCAAACAACTCATACATTTGATGGAGAAAGACGTCCCAGCCAGCGGCCTGCTGGCCTTTGTCAACAAGTAGGTGTACATTTGAGTGTTGTTCTGGGAAAACTGGGTGTAATGCATGTACGTAAAGTGTCGTCCCAGATTTGCCTGTGTAGTCTGCACAGGCATATCAGGGACAACACTTTCCGATTTAATAGGAGGTCTCTTTGTAACGAAAATCCAGTTTTGGCCGAAATTGTTGCCTCTCATAAGCCTGTGGTGGCTCGCAGGCTAATCTGGGAAGGCATTTTATTCACATTTAAAAAAAATGTATTTGTCATTTTTAGCTACACTGGCCAAAGGCTCCTAAACTACTGGTCCAATTCTGATGAAATTTCTCAGGAATGTTCCTGTGGTGAACCTCTTTCAAATTTGTTCAAATTATGCCCCTGGGGTCAAATTTGACCCTGCCTCGGGGGGTCAAAAAATTGAAAATTTGCTTATATAAGGCCTATTTTGTGCAAACTTTATAAATCTTCTTGTCCATAACCATTGGGCCTAGGGCTACCAAATTTGGTATGTAGTGACATCTTATAGTCCTCTACCAAGTTTGTTCAAATTATGCCCCTGGGGTCAAATTTGACCCTGCCCCGGGGGTCAAAAAATTGAAAATTTGCTTATATAAGGCTTATTTTGTGCAAACTTTAAAAATCTTCTTGTCCATAACCGTATGGTGTAGGGCTACCAAATTTGGTATGTAGTGAGATCTTATAGTCCTCTACCAAGTTTGTTCAAATTATGCCCCTGGGGTCAAATTTGACCCTGCCCCGGGGGGTTAAAAAATTGAAAATTTGCTTATATAAGGCCTATTTTGTGCAAACTTTAAAAATCTTCTCGTCCATAACCGTTTGGCATAGGGCTACCAAATTTGGTATGTAATGACATCTTATAGTCCTCTACCAAGTTTGTTCAAATTAAGCCCCTGGGATCAAATTTGACCCTGCCCCGGGGGGTTAAAAAATTGAAAATTTGCTTATATAAGGCCTTTCTTGTGCAAACTTTACAAATCCTTCTTGTCCATAACCATTGGGCCAAGGGCTACCAAATTTGGTATGTAGTGACATCTTATAGTCCTCAACCAAGTTTGTTCAAATTATGCCCCTGGGGTCAAATTTGACCCTGCCCCAGGGGTAAAAAAATTGAAAGTTTGCTTATATAAGGCCTATTTTATGCAAACTTTAAAAATCTTCTTGTCCATAACCATTGGGCCTAGGGCTACCAAAATTGCTATGTAGTGACATCTTATTGTCCTCTACAAAGTTTGTTCAAATTATGCCCCTGGGGTCAAATTTGACCCTGCCCCGGGGGGTCAAAAAATTGAAAATTTGCTTAAATAAGGCCTTTTTTGTGCAAACTTTAAAAATCTTCTTGTCTGTAACCATTGGGCCTAGGGCTACCAAATTTGCCATGTAGTGACATCTTATAGTCTTCTACCAAGTTTGTTCAAATTATGCCCCTGGGGTTAAATTTTACCCTGCCCCGGGGGTCAAAACATTGAAAATTTGCTTATATAAGGCCTATTTGTGCAAACTTTACAAATCCTTCTTGTCCATAACCATTGGGCCTAGGGCTACCAAATTTGGTATGTAGTGACATCTTATTGTCCTCTACCAAGTTTGTTCAAATTATGCCCCTGGGGTTAAATTTTACCCTGCCCCGGGGGTCAAAACATTGAAAATTTGCTTATATAAGGCCTATTTGTGCAAACTTTACAAATCCTTCTTGTCCATAACCATTGGGCCTAGGGCTACCAAATTTGGTATGTAGTGACATCTTATTGTCCTCTACCAAGTTTTTTCAAATTATGCCCCTGGGGTCAAATTTGACCCTGCCCCGGGGGGTTAAAAAATTGAAAATTTGCTTATATAAGGCCTATTTTGTGCAAACTTTAAAAATCTTCTTGTCCATAACCATTGGGCCTAGGGCTACCAAATTTGCCATGTAGTGACATCTTATAGTCCTCTACCAAGTTTGTTCAAATTATGCCCCTGGGGTCAAATTTGACCCTTCCCCGGGGGGTTAAAAAAATGAAAATTTGCTTATATAAGGCCTATTTTGTTCAAACTTTAAAAATCTTCTTGTCCAAAACCATTGGGCCTAGGGCTACCAAATTTGGTATGTAGTGACATCTAATAGTCCTCTACCAAGTTTGTTCATATTATGCCCCTGGGGTCAAATTCGACCCTGCCCTGGGGTCAAATTCGACCCTGCCCTGGGGGGTCAAAACATCGAAAATTTGCTTATATAAGGCTTATTTTGTGCAAACTTTAAAAATCTTCTTGTCCATAACCGTTTGGCATAGGGCTACCAAATTTGGTATTTAATGACATCTTATAGTCCTCTACCAAGTTTGTTCAAATTATGCCCCTGGGATCAAATTTGACCGTTCCCCAGGGGTCACAAAATTGAACATATGCTTATATTGGGCCCATTTTGTGCAAACTATAAAAATCTGCTTGTCCATAACCATTGGGCCTATTTCTACCAAATTCGGTAGGTAGTGACATCTAATAGTTCTCTACTTAGTTTGTTCAAATTATGCCCCTGGGAACAAATTTTACCTTGCCCCAGGGGTAAAAAAAATGAACATATGCTTAAATAAGGCCTATTTTGTGCAAACTTTAAAAATCTTCTTGTTCTTAATTATAGAGCCTAGGGCTACTAAATTTGGTATGTAGTGATATCTAATAGTCCCCTACCAAATATGTTCAAATTATTCCCCTGGGCTCAAATGTGACCCGGCCCCGGGGGTCACAAAACTGAACATATGACGTTTACCAGTGGAGATTACTGCAGCCGTGTGGCTGTGACCAACAACAACATCAACATCTTGTAAACATGAAATGAAACCCTGTCATTAAGTGCCATTTTAGGTCAGATGGTGACTGCTTACAAAGGCATTGAAGTAAGAACATGTGTTATGAATGTTTTTCTTATAAACTGAAAAAAGTCGGGTTTTATTTAAATATGTCGAAAGTGACCATATATCCGGATGAAAATATTTTGGATGACATGTTAATTTCATGTCTTTTTTGTAGTGTTTAAACCAGTTTAATAATATATTATTGATTTTTAAAACACATCTTCCACGAACATAATTATTTCAAGAAAAGTCAATATATGATACTGCACGATAAACTCAAACTTTGTATCCAAGAGAAGGTGTTGAAATTAATGAAGTGCAATGTTCTTAACTATCGTATATGCTGCTTTTTAATAACTAATGATTCATTGTTCCATTTGTGAATCTTGACTCATGAATTGTGGATATGATTGTCAATTGCTAAACAATCCATATATATTTCTGACCATTTTATAATTTTCTTAATATAAGTTATGAATTGATCTTAGAAGTCAAATGTATTACTTAATTAAATACGTTTATAAATATAAAGAAATATTCTTTAGATTATCATAATATTCTCAGGCCTGTTGGTCTTAGGGATGTGTGGGTTGATGAGCAGTTTCTCCTTTTATCACAATTATTTCTACCCTACCTGATCATTTCCTTCATATTCCATTTTAATTTAATTGACGTCTGCAACCTCTTTCAAATTGGAAAAGTCCAAAATGTGTCGTTTGGTAAAGGGTTAAGGCATTTTGATTCCTATGGGTCTTGTGAATCTGTTTTAAATAAAATGCGTAGATTTGATCTTCAGCATCTAAAAATATGTGAAATAGAAAGAACGACAATATCTTTCGGAGAGATAAGTGTACCTACGTTATAGCAAAGGACCTGTGAAACAATTCCTTGGCTTTTTAGTCTGTTTAGTTAACACTGTAGTAACTTTTTCCATATATAAAAATGCTCACCCTTCCAACTTTAAGCGCCCAGTGGGACGAGGGATATAAAGAGAAAGTCACATGCTTGAGTACATATCAACCCATGCGAATTGCACGTTTTTTTCGCAAAGAAAAAACAGTGGAGCGATACAGGGCCATTATGGCCCTCTTGTTTAATAATCATCATATTTAGGAACTATTTGCTATTTGCCAGCAATTATATATAAAAAAAAATTATAAAATTGTTGTCCCTAGCAGAGCTTAGAAAGTTTCTAATAACAAGACCATGTGAGAATGTGTCCATATGATACGGATGCCCCCACATTTGGCACAAAACTCATGTTAATTCATCATGCATTCATAAAGTGAGTTTTTAGACGAAAGTGTATTGCTGAAGCATCCCGTCAATAGGGACACATTTCATGTTTTTAAAGTTTTGTTTCTTGTGATAAAACCTGTTAACTAATTGAGCCCTGTTCTGAAAAAACTGGGATTAATGCATATGCTCGAGGTGTTGTCCCAGATTAGCCTGTGCAGTTTGTACATGCTGATCTGGGATGACACTTTCGTCACATGCAGTAAGCTAAGTTTTCCCAGAATCATGAGGCTCCATGGTGTTTTATATCCTCAGGTCAGTTGTCTTCCAACCAGACAGCAAGGCGCAACTATTTGTTGAACGTGTATGAACATTGCAAGGAGCTTGCTTTTCTGGTGGAGGAAGCAGAAATTAAAGACAAAGGTTGGAAGATATCCATGTTTTCTGCATTTCATTTTTCATCCATAAGAAAAATGTGAAAAAGCAATAATTATGTAATCAGTTAAAAAGATTTAATGCAAGAAATAAACTTGAACGTTGCTCATCATTGTGAGGGATTTGGGGAGATGTAACGTAAGTGGCATAATTCTACATTCTGAAATATACTTATTTGTTTATTGTTGTAAATGCAACAGTGCTTTATGTTGACAGATGGAGTTGTTGCTCCCAAGAACTACTTTCATGTTCTTGAGGAAGGACCTCTACGTATTCTTGGGCGCATGATGTTCACCAAGAAAATGGCCCCTGCCAAGTAGGTACCTGCCAGATATACTGGAAGTTAATCTTGATTCTGTTATATCAAGAGTGTCTTTCTGAACATATACATTGATAATTTGAAAATAATGACTCAGCACAAACAAATCTAACTTGTTGTTGTGTTTTGGAGATAGTGGCTATTTTATAATGAAATATTTGCTACATGTATCCATGTCAATGTCTATTGTCAGAGACAGCTTAGGTTTCTTGTTCTACAATGCTATTTTCTTTGACATTTAAATCCAGGGTTCGATTTCTAGAATTTTGTTAAGAGCAGCTGGCTGAAGTTATATTTTTAATTATTTAAAAGTTGTTGGTTAAAAATGCTTTATTAGCACAAAATTGCATTGATTTTGCTAACCTCACATTCTATTATTTGTGATTATACCCCCACAAACGAAGGTTAGGGGGGTATATAGGAGTGAACTTGTCGGTCGGTCTGTCTGTCTTTCGGTCCGTATTACTGTGTCCGCTCTCTAATTCAAGTAGTTTTCATCCGATCTTCACCAAACTTGGTCAGACGTTGTATCTACATGATGTCTAGGCCAAGTTCGAACATGGGCCTTGCCGGGTCAAAAACTAGGTCACGGGGTCACTTAGTGCGTTTTAAACATTCAGCATGTTGTCCGCTCTCTAATTAATGTAGTTTTCATCCGATCCTCACCAAACTTGGTCATAAGTTGTATCTAGATGATCTTAAGTCCAAGTTCAAACATGGGCCTTGCTGGGTCAAAAACTAGGTCACGGGGTCACTTAGTGCGTTTTTTAACATTCAGCATGTTGTCCGCTCTCTTATTCAAGTAGTTTTCATCCGATCTTCACCAAACTTGGTCAGAAGTTGTATCTAGATGATCTGAAGGCCAAGTTCGAACATGGGCCATACCAGATCAAAAACTAGGTCACAGGGTTCACTTAGTACGTTTTACACATTGAGCATGGTGTCCACTCTCTATTTCAAGTAAATTAAATCCAATCTTCACCACACTTGGTCAGAAGTTGTAACTAAATGATGTGTAGGTCAAGTTCGAACATGGGCCATGCCGGGTCAAAAACTAGGTCACGGGGTCACTTAGTGTGTTTTAAACCTCACCATGTTGTCCGCTCTCTAATTTTAAGTAGTTTTTATCCAATCTTCACCAAAATTGGTCAGAAGTTGTATCTTGATAATGTCTAGGGCATGTTTGAATATGGGTCATGTTGGGTCAAAAACAAGGTCACGGGGTCACTTAGTGCAATTTAAACATCACAATGTTGTCCGCTCTCTAATTCAAGTAGTTTTCATCCAATCTTCACCAAACTTGGTCAGAAGTTGTATCTAGATGATGTCTTGGTCGAGTTTGAATATGGGTCATGCTGGGTCAAAAACTAGGTCACGGGGTATCTTAGTGTGTTTTAAACCTCACCATGTTGTCCACTCTCTAATTCAAGTAGTTTTCATCCAATCCTCACCAAACTTGGTCACAAGTTTTATCTAAATGATCTCTAGGACAAGTTTGAACATGGGCCATTCAGGGCCTAAAACTAGGTCACAGGGTCACTTAGTGCGTTTTTTAACATTCAGCATGGTGTCCGCTCTCTAATTCAAGTAGTTTACATCCGATCTTCACCAATCTTGGTCAGAAGTTTTATGAAGATGATCTTAAGGCCAAGTTAGAACATGGGCCTTTCTGGGTCAAAAACTGGGTCAAGGGGTCACTTAGTGCGTTTTAAAAATTGAGCATGGTGTCCCCTGTTTTTTGTGAAGACGACATGCAAAATATTATGTGTCAATGCGGCATGTGGGGGTATTCGTCACATCTGTGACAAAGCTCTAGTTTTTAGTTGGTTGCGTTAGCGGCCGACTAAATTTACAGAGCATTTTTTTGGAAATTAGTATGTGCTTAGCTACGCTAAGGACTGTAACTCACTATGCTAGGAACGATTACTGCTGTCTGTCTGCACTGCAGAAGACGAATGCAGTGGGTGTATTTACCAGCTTGTAAGTCGATATCGGCCAGTCTAGTGTTTATCATTGAAATCTGAACATATTGGCTGCTTTCAGGGAAAACCGGGCTTAATGCATGTATAATAAGATTAGCCTGTGCAAACTGATTAGCCTGTGCAATGCACACAAGCTAATCAAGGACGACAACAGCGAACAACTTCAGTGCCTTCAGTGTTTTGATTTTTTATCATATTGCGTTTGTAAGATATTTACTATTTTTGTTTTTAACCTTACAGACTTGAGAAGGTTGCACTTACTCCACTGTTACCTTGCAGACTTGAGAATGTTACACTTACTGCACTGTTATTGCCTTACAGACTTGAGAAGGTTGCACTTACTCCACTGTTACCTTGCAGACTTGAGAATGTTACACTTACTGCACTGTAATTGCCTTACAGACTTGAGAAGGTTGCACTTACTCCACTGTTACCTTGCAGACTTGAGAATGTTACACTTACTGCACTGTTGTTGCCTTACAGACTTGAGAATGTTACACTTACTGCACTGTTGTTGCCTTGCAGACTTGAGAATGTTACACTTACTGCATTGTTGTTTTCTTGCAGACTAGAGAATGTTACACTTGCCCCACTGTTGTTGCCTTGCAGACTTGAGAATGTTACACTTACTGCACTCTTGTTTTCTTGCAGACTAGAGAATGTTACACTTGCCCCACTGTCGTTGCCTTGCAGACTTGAGAATATTATACTTACTGCACTGTTGTTGCCTTGCAGACTGGAGAATATTACACTAACTGCACTTTTGTTGTCATGCAGACTGGAGAATGTTACACATACTGCACTGTTATTGCCTTGCAGACTTGAGAATGATACACTTACTGCACTGTTGTTGTCTTGCAGACTTGAGATGGATGCACTTACTCCACTGTTGTTGTCTTGCAGACTTGAGAAGGTTGCACTTACTCCACTGTTGTTGTCTTGCAGACTTGAGAATGTTCTACTTACTCCACTGTTGTTGTCTTGCAGACTTGAGAAGGTTGCACTTACTCCACTGTTGTTCCCTTGCAGACTTTAGACGGTTGCACTTACTCCACTGTTGTTGCCTTGCAGACTTGAGAATGTTACACTTACTCCACTGTTATTACCTTGCAGACTTGATAAGGTTTCACTTCATCCAACTGTTGTTGCCTTAAAGACTTGATAAGGTTTCACTTCAACCAACTGTTGTTACCTTGCAGACTTGATAAGGTTGCAATTACTCCACTGTTGTTGTCTTGCAGACTTGAGAAGGTTGCAAGTAAACTGAGCCTCAACCTGACCCACATCATCGTGTACAGCTGCTGTGAGCGGGTTCCCAGTAAACGACTACCAGCACTCACAGCAACACCAGGGCAAGGTTATTTTGTATACAGTTAGTGAAAGCAGTGATAATTTTTGCACATTTGGGAAAAGTACCAGTATTGTCATAGCCAGCTTGTTGTCTGCCATCCGCCATCCGCGTCGTGCTCAAACCTTAACATAGGCTCTAAAATCAAAGTGCTTTCACATACAACTTTGAAACTTCACATGTATATGCACCTTGATGAGTTCTACATGCCACACCCATTTTTGGGTCAATAGGTCAAAGGTCAAGGTAACTTCTGACAAGCTTTCACATTTATTCAAAACTGCACCCACGGCCGAGCGTTGGCACCCGCTATGCAGTGCTCTTGTTTGTTCACTTGTTATTAATGCACTTTTGGAATTAAATTTACTTGACTTTATTTCCCTTGGGAATAATTTGACTGTCATTGGGAATAATATCATATTTCCTAAATAAGGAAAGTGCCTTTTAACAGGTATTTTATAAGGAGGAAAACAAAACGCTCGTTATTGACTAGTACTAGTTATCACGAATAACAGATATGGCAGGTTGTATCTGGTTTATATGCTGGCCTGGCTTTGGTCAGTTGCAGTGTTCAACTTATATATGGCCTTAAGCCCAGAGGCTAGCAAAAATGTCATGCAGGCTCGCAGGCTACTAAATATTCCGTGAGCACACCTTCCAGGCTAATGCAGGCTACTAACTATTCCGTGAGCACACCTTCCAGGCTAATGCAGGCTACTAAATATTCTGTGAGCACACCTTCCAGGCTAATGCAGGCTACTAAATATTCCATGAGCACACCTTTAATGCTAATGCTGGCAACTAAATATTCCATGAGCACACCTTCCAGGCTAATGCAGGCTACTAAATATTCCATGAGCACACCTTCCAGGCTAATGCAGGCTACTAAATATTCCATGAGCACACCTTCAAGGCTAATGCTGGCTACTAAATATTCTATGAGCACACCTTCCAGGCTAATGCAGGCTCCTAAATATTCCATGAGCACACCTTTAAGGCTAATGCAGGCTACTAAATATTCCATGAGCACACCTTCCAGGCTAATGCAGGCCACTAAATATTCCATAAGCACACCTTTAAGGCTAATGCAGGCTACTAAATATTCCATGAGCACACCTTCCAGGCTAATGCAGGCCACTAAATATTCCATAAGCACACCTTTAAGGCTAATGCAGGCTACTAAATATTTCATAAGCACACCTTTAAGGCTAATGCAGGCCACTAAATATTCTATGAGCACACCTTCCAGGCTAATGTAGGCTACTAAATATTCCATGAGCACACCTTCCAGGCTAATGCAGGCCACTAAATATTCCATAAGCACACCTTTAAGGCTAATGCAGGCTACTAAATATTCCATAAGCACACCTTTCATGCTAATGCAGGCTTCTAAATAGTCCATGATCACACCTTTCAGGCTAATGAAGTCTACTAAATATTCCATGAGCACACCTTCAAGGCTAATGCAGGCTTCTAAATATTCCATAAGCACACTTCTCAGGCTAATGCAGGCTACTAAATATTCAATGAGCACACCTTCCAGGCTAATGCTGGCAACTAAATATTCAATGAGCACACCTTTAAGGCTAATGCAGGCTACTAAATATTCTATGAGCACACCTTCCAGGCTAATGCAGGCTCCTAAATATTCCATGAGCACACCTTTAAGGCTAATGCAGGCTACTAAATATTCCATGAGCACACCTTCCAGGCTAATGCAGGCCACTAAATATTCCATAAGCACACCTTTAAGGCTAATCCAGGCTACTAAATATTCCATGAGCACACCTTCCAGGCTAATGCAGGCCACTAAATATTCCATAAGCACTCCTTTAAGGCTAATGCAGGCTACTAAATATTTCATAAGCACACCTTTAAGGCTAATGCAGGCCACTAAATATTCTATGAGCACACCTTCCAGGCTAATGCAGGCTACTAAATATTCCATGAGCACACCTTCCAGGCTAATGCAGGCCACTAAATATTCCATAAGCACACCTTTAAGGCTAATGCAGGCTACTAAATATTCCATAAGCACACCTTTCATGCTAATGCAGGCTTCTAAATAGTCCATGATCACACCTTTCAGGCTAATGAAGTCTTCTAAATATTCCATGAGCACACCTTCAAGGCTAATGCAGGCTTCTAAATATTCCATAAGCACACTTCTCAGGCTAATGCAGGCTACTAAATATTCAATGAGCACACCTTCCAGGCTAATGCTGGCAACTAAATATTCAATGAGCACACCTTTAAGGCTAATGCAGGCATGCAGCCTACTAAATATTCCATGAGCACACCTTCAAGGCTAATGCAGGCTACTAAATATTCCGTGAGCACACCTTCCAGGCTAATGCAGGCTACTAAATATTCTGTGAGCACACCTTCCAGGCTAATGCAGGCTACTAAATATTCCATGAGCACACCTTTAATGCTAATGCTGGCAACTAAATATTCCATGAGCACACCTTCCAGGCTAATGCAGGCTACTAAATATTCCTTGAGCACACCTTCCAGGCTAATGCAGGCTACTAAATATTCCATGAGCACACCTTCAAGGCTAATGCTGGCTACTAAATATTCTATGAGCACACCTTCCAGGCTAATGCAGGCTCCTAAATATTCCATGAGCACACCTTTAAGGCTAATGCAGGCTACTAAATATTCCATGAGCACACCTTCCAGGCTAATGCAGGCCACTAAATATTCCATAAGCACACCTTTAAGGCTAATGCAGGCTACTAAATATTCCATGAGCACACCTTCCAGGCTAATGCAGGCCACTAAATATTCCATAAGCACACCTTTAAGGCTAATGCAGGCTACTAAATATTCCATAAGCACACCTTTAAGGCTAATGCAGGCCACTAAATATTCTATGAGCACACCTTCCAGGCTAATGCAGGCTACTAAATATTCCATGAGCACACCTTCCAGGCTAATGCAGGCCACTAAATATTCCATAAGCACACCTTTAAGGCTAATGCAGGCTACTAAATATTCCATAAGCACACCTTTCAGGCTAATGCAGGCTTCTAAATAGTCCACGATCACACCTTTCAGGCTAATGAAGTCTACTAAATATTCCATGAGCACACCTTCAAGGCTAATGCAGGCTACTAAATATTCCATAAGCACACTTCTCAGGCTAATGCAGGCTACTAAATATTCAATGAGCACACCTTCCAGGCTAATGCTGGCAACTAAATATTCAATGAGCACACCTTTAAGGCTAATGCAGGCATGCAGCCTACTAAATATTCCATGAGCACACCTTCAAGGCTAATGCTGGCAACTAAATATTCAATGAGCACACCTTCCAGGCTAAAGCAGGCTACTAAATATTCCATGAGCACACCCTCCAGGCTAATGCAGGCTACTAAATATTCCATTAGGGAATTTTGTGGGATGACCACTTTATGAACTTAAGACAGACAGGACATGAAAATGACCAAAGTAAGTTTTTTTTCCAAAATCAGAAAATCATGAATTAAGGTTCCATAAAAAAGTCATTTTTTTAAAAACCACAAAAGTTCATGATGACAAATAAAAAAGATTTTGCAGTAAAATAGTATTTGATCTTGTAGCCAAGTGGTCTACCTGCTTATTTTAAAATTTATTGAACACAGAAGAATTGGTAGACCAATTTTGTTTCCTCTTCCTTACTCCAGTGGGTTCACTCAGCATTTTTCCCCTTCTTTATAAAGTACAAAAAACGGCACTTTCCCAATTGGGAAAAAAAACAAATTTCCCAATTGCTGTCCAAAATTTCCCAAATGAAAGTTTACACACATTAAAAAAAAATAATAATATGCAACATTTACTTAGTTTCTCTATGCAGCTCTATGGCTTGAACCTAAGTAAATATATTAATGACAACTTGACAATACTAAGTTATCAATTGTAAAGTATTTGGGAAAAAAAAATCAAATACACTAATTTACAATGTGAAGACTTCATGACACGAATTTTCCCAATTTCAGTTTTTTTGCACAAAGTCCCAATTGGGCTGGTAATGGTACTTTTCCCAATAGAAAAAAAAAATTGCTGTCACCAACATCTACACGTTTATTGGCACAATGTCAAAGTACTGTAATGCGATTATAATATTTTTTGTACAAGGAATTCTAGAGTTATAAGCAATGAATACCCAGTGTACCCAGTAGTGTTTGTATGTCATTGTTGCAGAAGTGGAGAGGGTTCAAGGTCAGGGTGTACACAACATGGGGCAGTATACGGGCAATAGCAGCTATGTGGGGCCAGAGGAATGTGTCAGACAGATCCTTACCAAGCTCATTGCTGTCATGAAAGGTAACGTTATGTTTGAGCCTCACTCTGGGAAAATGGGGCTTAATGCATATGTGTAAAATGTGTCCCAGATTAGTCTGTGCATACTTAACAGGGAAAACACTTTCTTCTTTATTTGTATTTTTTGTTTGAAGGAAGTATTTTCTTAGCAAAAATCTAATAAAGGCGTAGTGTCCTCCTTGATAAGCCTTTGATGAGTGCACAGGCTTATCTGTTTCACTGTTGTACTGTGAAATGACGTTGTTTTCATGACGTTGTGACATCATTATTTCAGTAAAAATACAAAAATAATCATTAATAAGCATAAAATTATAAGAAAATTTATTGGATTTAGTCGAATATCGATTTTAATTCACTTGCGATCATAGAAAAAATATATTTTCTATGATCACTCATGAATTAAAATTGATATTCCTCCAAAATCCACAAATATCTTCTATATAAAATTGGACATTTCTTTCAGATGTTTCCCATGGGTGTAATGCCAGCGGCATCTTTGACAGGACCTGTGCTCAGCAAATTTGGAAGCGTGCAGATTTTCATGAGGTGATCACTCAAGCACGTCTTCTACAGTCAGCTGACCTTTCTGACCTTGACCCTGCCCACAGGAAGTGTTTCTACGGCAACCTGCTGTCACTGATGACTGTCCACTGTTTCCTCCACCACCAGCAGACAGTTGATTCCCAGAATGCAGAGGTTCAAATTTACAGAATTTAGAACGTTTTATATTGACTGATTCTTTTTGCTTCATTTAGAATTTCCCTGTGATACCTTTGCTGTTGTTCATTTGTCCGACCATCTTTCCGTCTGTCCATCATCTGTCCGTCCAAACACTTTTGTGTCCGAAGCCTCATCTTGTAACTGCTTGGGCAGATTTCATTGAAACTTGATTTGAGAGTATATATATGGATAAGAGGATTATGCAAATGAAATGCCATTGCAAACCATTTGCAAATAACGGAGTTGTGGTCCTTTTTGACTGGAAAATAAGCACAATTTGTGTATAGAGCCACATCTTGGAATTGCTTGGGCAATTAGAGGTGACATTATAGTTCAGCTTTGCTTTGGAAAAATGGGGTTTAATGGGGTTTAATGTATTTGCATTAAGTGTTGTCCCAGATTAGTTGGTGCAGTCTAATGAAATCAGGATAATCAGGGACTATTTCTGGATAGACTGGATTTTCATTTAGAAGTGTTTCTATAGCAACCTGCTGTCACTGATTACTGTACACTGTTTCCTTCACAAACAGCAGTCGGTTGATATCCAGAATGCACAGGTTCGAATTTACAGAATTTAGTCTAGGAATTGAGCAGCTCTCTCTGTAAACCTGGCTTTATGCATTTCTGCTCAGACTTAATTTTTGTTAAGAAGAACTTTTTTTAAGGAAATTTTAACTAAAAGGGAAAAGTGTTGACATTACTTTACACACATGCATTAAGCCCTGTTTTTACAGAGCTTCTTTTTTAAATGTATTACATTTTATTTATTTTAATCCCGTCTGCTTTGTTTTGGTTCATTTAAAATTTCCCTGTAATATCTTTTAAAAATATCACACTATGTCTTTATCATTCATGAAAATTAAATATTTTTAACAACAATTGCCACATGTTTCAGGACTCAGAGGCTGGGGAAGTTGGAGTACCCTTCACAAATTTGTCTCCCATCGACCAACTCATGGTGCTCAGTGACTTCTCCTACAGGGTCGGGCAACTGGGTGTGGTCAGGTAAGGTGGTAGGGGGTTTGACTACTGGCAGGTACATGGCAGTTCTGCTGTCCTGAATCAAGACGGATTGCAACTTTTAGTAAGGTTTTTGTAGTATTTTGGTGGTATCGTATGATCCCAGTTTTGCCTCCAATACTGTAAAATCCATTATATTTGTGTGTGTGTGTGTTTTAATGACTTCTTTGTGTACATGTATATAAGGTATTTCTGATTGTGGAAAGAAATTGAGGAATTTTTGTGTTAATTTGTGGATAGGTAATCCCAAAGTAAACAAAAATTTCTGTCCCACAAATAATATTGATTTTACAATCAAAGAAATCCTCTCTAGATGTTTATTGATTATGAATAAATTTTCATTCATCAAAATCGTAATAATAACCTTAATGATTTGCTCTTTTTAAAACATGTGCATAATTAAAATTATGTATGTGCTATATTTTGAACATTATTTTACAACTTAATACATTTTAGCTTCGCAGTCTGAAATGAAAATGATTCTCATTTCTGGATGCATCTCATCAAATTCAAGCGCATGGAACATTTATTTTTATGTCCCCCACTATAGTAGTGGGGGACATATTGTTTTTGCCCTGTCTGTCTGTTGGTCTGTCTGTTGGTCTGTTGGTCTGTTTGCGCCAACTTTAACATTTTGCAATAACTTTTGCTATATTGAAGATAGCAACTTCATATTTGGCATGCATGTGTATCTTATGAAGCTGCACATTTTGAGTGGTGAAAGGTCAAGGTCAAGGTCATCCTTCAAGGTCAGAGGTCAAATATATGTGGCCAAAATCGCTCATTTTATTAATACTTTTGCAATATTGAAGATAGCAACTTGATATTTGGAATGCATGTGTATCTTATGAAGCTGCACATTTTGAGTGTTGAAAGGTCAAGGTCATCCTTCAAGGTCAGAGGTCAAATATATGTGGCCAAAATCGCTTATTTTATGAATACTTTTGCAATATTGAAGATAGCAACTTGATATTTGGCATGCATGTGTATCTCATGGAGCTGCACATTTTGAGTGGTGAAAGGTCAAGGTCATCCTTCAAGGTCAGAGGTCAAATATATGTGGCCCAAATCGCTTATTTTATGAATACTTTTGCAATATTGAAGATAGCAACTTGATATTTGGCATGCATGTGTATATTATGGAGCTGCACATTTTGAGTGGTGAAAGGTCAAGGTCATCCTTCACAAGGTCAAGGTCATCCTTCACAAGGTCAAGGTCATATATAGGGGGACATTGTGTTTCACAAACACATCTTGTTGAATTTATTACTAATGCATCTACATAACATTTTATCAGTTGTTCATAGTTTATAGTGACTTTACTTATCTTGCTTTTTGTTGCAGTGTGTTTGACCTGCGGTACCAGATATGTCGGACTGGGTTACCTGCCCCTTCAGAGTGGGGTCCAGTACTGAAGCACCGACTGTATGACCTTGACCCCTGTGACCCCTGGGTGACTTTTGCTCCAACCCCTGACCCACTTCTGCTGTTTGGAACGACATCTTGCTGCGTGTCTTCACCACCACTGCAGGTTGACCTTTGCATGCTTCTCATTAGCTAAAAATGGCAATATAAGTGTCTTAGTATGACCCTGATTCTGGGAAAACTGGGCTGAATACATCTGCAGTTTTCACAGGCTAATGAGAGAGAACACTTTTGTTTTTTATGGAATATTTTGTTTTTAAAGTCTCTTTTAAATGAAAATCCAGTTTAGACGGAAAGTGTTGTCCTTGATAAACCTGTCTGCACTATACAGGCTACTCTGAGACGATACTGTGGGCACATGTATGAAGCCCAGTTTGCCCAGAAATGGGCTTGTATTATTATAAACATTTCTTTACATACTGGAGATTTTGTGTGTGTGTTTAGTTGTCTCAATTTTAAGCATATTTTTTATGGATAGTATCAAAAGTTCTTAAATGATATGTAATAAAAAAAATAATTTTGAAACCTCTTTTTTGCCCAAATTAGGAAAAGTACTTTAACTAGTTTAATCAGGAAAAAACTAGGTCATACAATCTTGAAATTGGGAAAATTTGTGTCATTAAATACTAAAATTGGGCAATTCGCGTCCTGTAACCTTCAAATTGGGAATTTCAGGTCTTTTCAATTGCTTGGTACTTAATTGTACATAGCCATTACTATTAAACATTTTCATTGTTGTTATTGGGGAAATATTCAGTGCTCATTTAAGATTGACACTCTTCATTGGAATCATGATCCATACACTGAAAACCTGACTGATGCACTTCTGGGGCCTTGTTTGGCACTGACTCTGACTGTTGATTTAAGCTCAACAGTTTAAGTTTCCTTTAAGACATACATTGACATCCATCAGACTGATGACTGATAGTTAAATTTTTGTGTGCAGTATATACTATTGTTACTCATTTTAATTGAATTTAATATAAAACTATGCTGATAAAATCAATTGAAAATTATGACAGGAAAGTATGATTTATTAAAGGCACTGTTTTATTGAACCTTATTTAATCGATGAATGCTTGTGGTTACACACAACTATTCCATTTTATTTGTTTACTTGCATATAATTCAATTTTTGGGAAGGAACAGGTGAACTTGTCCTTTGCTTTGAGATTTTTTTTCAGTCAGCAATCGGGAATTTATTCATTTTACTTCGATTGGGTAAGTGCTGTTTAACGGCACTTGATAAAGAAGGAAACAACGGCTGTAATCTTATTTAAAACAGGATTAGTTATATTGACATCTACAAATATACATTGATGGTGGTGGAAGCATATTGAAACTATTAACAAAATTTGTCATTGTTTTTAGCTATGACTCTTGCCTTAAGGTTAGGATAAGTGGTTATGGGCTGCCAGCACAATATAAATGTACCTTGCTCTGGGAAAACAGGGCTTAATGCATGAGATTAAAGTTTCATCACAGACTAACATGTGCTGTCTGCACAGGTTAATCAAGGAAGACACTTTACACATTTTTGTATTTTTCTTTAAAAAGAAGTCTGTTCTTATCAAAAATCCAGTTTAGACAAAAAGTTTTGTCCTTGAATAACATGTGTGGACTCCACAGGCCAATCTGGGTCAATACTTTACACACATATGCATTAAGCCCTATTTTCCCAGAGCATAGCTCAAATTCTTCTGACAATGTTATTATTGCTACAGGTGTTAGAGCCATCAAAGGTTGAGGAACAACTGAGGAGCAATATAGCAGGCTACTTGGAGGCTACAGTCAACATACATCTGGACCAGAATCAGGTACAGTGCACCCTCTTTTGGTTTTAGATGCAGATTACAGTAGAAAGCTTTATTTGACATTATTTCATTAGTTAATATTATTTTACACCGAGAAAAGTACAAAAGAAGGGGTTCTCCTTCACTTTTCAACTACATTCAAACTAAAAGCCATTTTTCTTTATGATATGAGGAAATTGCATGTGCATTTTTATTGTCCTGAAATAAAAATTACAAAAGTTATGGCCCTTTTTCAACATAGAAATGTTGTAAATTTATTATTGATACTACAGCATCCATTTATGTTATAATTGGTTTGTAACAGAGAATATTGGCCCTCTGCTTGGTTTCATCAAATCATGACTCTCTGGTCATAGCAGGCCACACCAAGGGTCAGAACTGAAACTTGGTCACAATGTTTTATCTTGACAATATCTAGGCCAAGTTCAGTCTGGGTCAAAACAAAGATCACCAGGTCATATCTTGGTTTAACCTTGTTACCACTTAAGTGGCCAATTGTTTGCATTTAATTATTTTGATTAAACTTGGTCAGAATACTTATCTTGACAATGTTGAGGCAGAGTTTGCATCTGGGTCACATGGGTACAAAAGCAAAGGAACTTGTGTCTTGAATTGTCTATTTCAATACAAAAATTCTGTTCATTGTTTAAAGAGTAGTACATGTAAATCTTATTAGAATGTAAAAAAATGAATAAACTCATTGTGAATAAGCTAAAATTGCTGTTTTCATTTTGTGTTTTGGACTGAAACACACAGATCACTTCTTCACCACAAGTCACTTACTCTTCTATACAGGTGAGAGTCCCAGAGCTGTTGCTATGGTACCGGCGAGACTTCCTGGCAACAACTGACCATTCGGAGGGAGGGGACAGCATGGGGGACCTGCTGACATTTGTCTCCTTCCTGCTGGGTGGGGACAAGGGAACACAACTCCTGACGCTCCTGAAAACAGATAAGCAGAAACAACAACTTGGTAATACTTAATGTCTCATAATCAATTGTGTCCTTAAATCATTTTGTGTCTCACAATCACTAATGTCCCATGATCACTTATGTCCCATTATCTATTTAAGTACCGTTATCTCTTTGTTTTCCATAATCACTTATGGCCCTTAATCACTTTTGTCCCATAATCACATTTTGTTCCTTATTCACTTATGAACCATAATCACTTATGGCCCATAATAACTTATGTCTCATTATCACTTATGTTTTGTTATCATGTATGGCCCATAATCACTTATATCCCATAATCATTTTACATTCTATTATCACATATTTCCGATAATCACCAATGTAAAATAAGCCCTTTGTGTCCCATAATCACTTATGTCCGATAATTACTCTGTGTCCCATAATATTTTATGTTCCATAATCATGTATGTTCTAAAATCACTTATGTCCCGTAATTACTTATGTCCCATAATCACTTTATGTCTCATAATCACACATGTCCCATAATTATTTAGGTCCCATAATTGCTTTTTGTTCCATTATTACTTATGTCCAATAATCACTTTGTATCACATAATCATTTTGAGTAAAGTTCTCTAAAAGTCATTAAAACCCCCATTTACACTTTTGCATTTAATTTGTCATGTATGTTTACATTTCTATAGTGTCTAATAGTACATTTTTATTATTTCATTCCAGACAAAGACGGAAAAAGTAAAGTTACTATCGACATAGAAGTCTTGCCATTCTGTAAGGAATATTTGGTGTCCTTCGATTTTAAATCACTCAATGAAAACAAGCCATTGGAAAATGACTCCTCAAAACCAAACACGCAGCCATTGGACAGACACTCTAGTGATGTGGCCACCACATACAATCTTACTCCCAATACCATGGAATACATCAAGTCAGACTGTCCTCTCATTGCTACACTGGTCAGCCTCATGTGCCAGGACAACTTTGACGAAGCCTTGATAGACAACGTGTTTGGCGACCATTTTGAGAACAGTGGAAGCCCGGGATCACCAGTGCAGTCCAAGTATCAGTTAAATCTGGAGCGATCTCGCGCTGCGTCCTCCATGAGTACACTGGATATTAGGAGTTACCGCTATGAGAAACTCGAGAATGACTACCCGGCATTGAAGCGTCGTCTGCTAAATTACATTGTGCCCCTTGCGGCCACAGAAGATCCAGAGATTCTCAAAGGTGGTGACTTTTTAAAATAAATTATATCATTACTGATAGGTTGTTGTAGCAACAGTGATCCATCTCTGTATTGTATTTATATATTTATTATATATTTTTTTATTTTATTGTTTTTCCGCCAAACAACGTTACGTTAATGCATGGCATTGACACTACTTCATATGTTATTGTTTATATTGATTCTACTTATAAAAAGCTATGGCCGAAACATGTTAAGTATTCAAGTAATTTTAGTAAACAAAAGTAACGTGTTTGTACAGTATTATTCATTTATTGAAAGGTGGTGACCCGATCTTGAAACTCCTTACAAGCGATGTCCTGGAACGATTCAAGACCAATATGCTCAGTCTGCATGAAAGTCAGAATTTCAGAGGACTCTTGTCTGACCTACTTAATGAGCTGCTGAGTGTGAGAAAGTGGCCGCAAATGCTCAAGATTATTGACAGCATTCCTGTGAATATTGTCCATAAACATGCTAGCATGTCCAATCTACATGACTTCATAGTGTGTTGTGCAGTACACAAGGTGGCCAGTGAGTCGCCAAGAGAGGCATTATTTAGTGCCGAGAATTCCAGTATGGTGGTGTGTCTCCTGTCCAGAATGATCTCCCCTGAGAGACGTGTTAGACAGGTAACAGTGTTGGGTTCTTCTGTCAAATTTTGGACCAGAATTTGGCCTCATTCGCAATGTATTTTTCCTTAATGACTGCCTCCAATTCCCAAAGGAAGGTTATCAAAAAAATTATTTCGTTCATATCTGTTTCTAGATCCAGCTATATTAGTTAAACCTCACTAAATATAATATTGAAAACATTTTTATTCTCAATTTGTAAGTATTGTTACAACCAAATGAAACAACACCGATTGCCCAATATTAGTCAAAATCAAAGGACTTACCCATTCAAAGGGCCCCGGCCTCATTTCCAAAATGGTGATAAAAACACTCTGGGTAAGGACTCTGTGATATAGACTATAATAGTTGAGTAAAAGTTACTTTGAATCTAAAAAAAAATCCTATAAGGCGAGGAGATTCCTGTTCATATTTGGTCATGTTTTTAAAGTGTGTATTTGATATGTGAGCAAAACTAGTTAAAATTACCCCCCCCCCCAAAAAAGCATTTATAAAGGATTTGAGGTTTTTATCATAAAACTATAGTGTTTTTTTATATGAACGAAAATGTCACAACCTACCTTCAAATTATACTGATCATCATCAAATCTCTGATAGTCATAATGTCACTTGGATCCTCTTCTGGAAAAAGGGGGCTTAATGCATGTGTGTAAAGTGTCATCCCAGATTAGCCTGTGACACTTTCTGATTTTATTATATTTATCCTTTAAATGAAGTCTATTCTTTGGGAAAATCCAGTGAAGGCGGGAAGTAAGCATGTGGTGACTGCACAGAATAATCTGGGATGAAACTTTACGCACATGCATAAAGCCCAGTTTTCCCAACTCATTGGATCCTAATAATGATGTATTGACATGTCAGTGACTCTGTCCATGTCTGCTGACAGGTGCTTGCGGTTCACAGACAGTTGAGGATTGAGCACTGCCTGGACATGTTTGAAGTGTGCGTGCACAGTCAGTGTGTCAGCGTGGGCTTGATGGATTCTCTACACACCAGATACAGTCAGCTCAAGGTCTATCACAGGGTAAGATTCATATTCATGGCAGGCAATGTGCATATTTGTAAATGATTTGTTCAATGTTTCACCTCTCTGTTCAAGGGTGAGAAACTTCAGCATATATGCAAAATTCTGCCAGTATTTTAGGGTCCAGGATCATTTCGAAGATTGATGTAAAATCAAGTACAAAACTTTCATGGTAGAGGGTAACTCCAAAGACGATTCCTATCATCAGCCATTGTCCATTCTGTGAAAGTGTTACATGAGCATCTGTTTCGCCTTGATTATTCTGGTTTTTGTGCAAGATTTTGTATTTGCCAATGATAAAGCTTCTTTTATTCCGCTCGTCCAAGCAAGATTTGTGTCTCTTGTACATTAATGAAATTGATTCAACAAAGCGGATTAATGTAGGCATACTCCAAACTTTGCCTGAAAAATAATGTTATAAACTTGAAAGAAGCACACTAAGTCAAATAATGTTATAAATCTGAAGAAAAAAAGTTCAATTTCAAGTGTCTTTGAAATATAAATCCATGTATTCATTGAAACTATAATAAACTATTTCCTATTTTTAATTGCATATGAAAATACAGTGTTGTGAAACTGATTATACCTATATGTAGCATTTTTAGGAGAATCGGACAAGAAATTTTGATACAAGCTAAAAAGTTCCTCTTTTAAAAAAAATATGCATTCTTACCCCTGATTTTTGTGTCTATGCCTGCCTTCTAGCCCAGAAATTTCAGGACAGCCTTTGTACTTAATGCAAGTGCCTAAAGTGTCCGAAATGCAAATTTCTGCCTTACCTGAATTTTTAATTAGAAGAGACATCATTTACTTAAAAAATGCCTTAAAAGTAGAAATTGTAGTCCCTGACAAGCCTGGGACAACATTTTACTTACATGCTTTAAGCCCAGTTTTCCCAAAGCAAGGCTCAATTTCTAATCTCTGGTTCCCAGATCACAGAGTGTGCCAAGAATCTGCAGATCAAGTTGTCCATGCAGGGAGCCGACTTTCTGTCTGCAGACGACAGGCTGGCCAATCAGAAGAGACACAACATTCTACAGCAGTGAGTGGGGAAGAACATTTGTGATGTCATGATTGTTTTTGTATGCTTTCCAGTCACGTAGATTGTAGACTTTGCTTGTTTTCCCACTTTTACTGTAATGTACCTATCCGAAAGAAAAAAGAGAATAGCTGAATTACCAATTTAGAATCATGTGTTATTAACTCATCTGAGCACAATGTGCCCATGGTGATCTATTGTTATCTCCTTTTGTATGTTATGCATCAGTCGTCAATTGTCCATTGTCAACATTTGCCTTGTTAAAATGCTGGCGGTCACATTTATTTTCAAATCTACATGAAACTTACTCAAAGCATTTGTTCCAATGTTACCTTGGCCATGTTTGAAACTGGGCTATAAATTAAAGAAAAGCTTTAAAAAAAACTATAGAATTCATTTTTGTGTCCAATTTTCATATAACTTTGTCAAAATATTTGTTCTATTGGTATCTCCGCTGAGATAGAAAATTGTTGCGGTGTTTTGAAAAACATGGCCACTTGGTCAGTTTGCCTTATTTGTCTATATTGAAACCTGGTGAACACTTTAGAAGTAAAATTTTTATTACAGACTTAATGAAACTTTGTTAGAATAATTGTTGTATTGATATCTTGATGCCTTTAAAAAATGGTTCTGGATGGCTGAAAAAATGTTGTCAGGGGTAGGGCTAATTCCTTATATTTCTAAAGGGCAACGATGTTAACACTTTAGAAGTCACATTTTTAATCAAATCATCATGAAACTTTAAAACTCTGTCATGTTTTTAAATGGTTTCGGTCTGTTGAAAAATATTGCTGCAAGGGGGCAGGCAGTTTTTCTCATAAGGTTATATATTGTTAAGTTTTAACACTATAGAAGTCACAATTTTGATCCAACCATCATGACCTTGCTCAGAACATGTTAGAAAATGAAATCTCACCTATTTTAAAACTTGTTCACATTGAGTCATAAACAAGGTCACAAGGTCAAATAAAATAAAAAAAAGCTTGGGAACACTCTAAATACCACATTTATTTTGAGGTATTGTTCACAACATTTGTCCCAATTATATCACTTCTGAGTAAGTAACTGGGTCATGCAATGTCAAAAACAATAACACTAGTTTATAGTAAAGAAAAAGCTTTTACATACTCTTAAGGCCACATTTATTGCCAAATACATGTATTCATGAAACTTTGTTTGAACATGTGTTTTATGTTTATTGTCCCCTACCGGTTTCACCGCAGGGGACTTATGGTTTGCACTCTGTCTGTCAGTTCGTCAGTCTGTCAGTCTGTCCGTCACACTTTTCTGGATCCTGCAATAACTTTTAAAGTTCTTAATATTTTTTCATGAAACTTGAAACATGGATAGATGGCAATATAGACATTATGCAAATCATTTCATTTTGTTCCTATGTCAAAAATTCTGGTTGCTATGGAAACAAATAGACTAGCAATACTGCTGAAAATGGTGGTTTTCTGGATCCTGCGATAACTTTAAAATTTCTTAATATTTTTTCATGAAACTTGAAACATGGATAGATGGCAATATGGACATTATGCACGTCATTTTATTTAGTTCCTACGTCAAAAAGTCTGGTTGCTATGGCAACAAATATATATAAAAAATTCTGACAATGGTGGAATTTCTGACAATGGTGGAGCCGGTAGGGGACAATATTGCTTGGCAATCTCTTGTTTGTTTATGTATATTTATTTATGTTTATGTTATTTGTTCTATTTATTTGTTTTTCCATGTAAAATATGAATATAGTCCATGGGAAAAGAAGGCAACCATTATGTGGGGCAGTTTTCTCGACCTGGCTTAAGTAAAACCATTTGAACACTCTAGAAGTTCAATTTGTTAACCACTTATGAAACTTGCTAACTACATGTATATTTAAAGAAAATTGCAATTTTGTGACATCTGGGCTGAGTTAGAAATGATTGCGGTTTATCAAATTACATGCCAAATGTTAAGGCAGGTTAATTGTGGTACTTAGTGAACACTATCTGCTCAAAACAGTTAAGTGCATTTGGGTCTCAGGTAAGGGCCTTAGTGCCTTTTTGCACTTATGGATATGTGAGATTCACCGACTTAACAAGTGTCATGTTGTGATTAATTGATTGTGTTCTTTGTTTGCTATATTCACTGACTGGTCAAGGGTCATGTGGTGATTTATTTATTGTGTTCTGTGTTTGCTAGATTCTCCGACTTTTCAAGGGTAATGTGTTGATTAATTGACTGCATTCTGTGTTTGCTAGATTCACCAACTGGTCAGGCGTCATTTGGTGATTAATTTATTTTGTTCTTTGTTTGCTAGAATCACTTACTGGTCAAAGGTGTTGATTAATTGACTGAGTTCTTTGTTTGCTAGATTCACTGACTGGTCAAGGTTTTGTGTTGATTAATTGACTGTGTTCAGTGTTTGCTAGATTCACCAACTGGTCAAGGGTCATTTGGTGATTAATTGATTCTGTTCTGAGTTTGTTAGATTCACTAACTGGTCAAAGGGTCATGTGGTGATTCATTGACTGTGTTATGTGTTTGCTAGATTGTCTGACTCATTAAGGGTCATGTGTTGATTAATGACTGTTTTCTTTGTTTGCTAGATTCACCAACTGGTCAAAGGGTCATGTGGTGATTCATTTACTGTTTTCTTCGGATGCTCGATTCACTGACTGGTCAAAGAGTAGTCTTATTTATAAGACACGCAAAGAATTTAGAGATACTTTTTATATGGGCTAAATTCTTTGGAACGTCTTATCGGTGAAGGATCAATTACGTGGTGGAAACCAGAAAGTTTAAATTTTCATCAATTTGCATAAAATTGCAAAATAACATTACCAACTCATAATGTTTTAGTTCAGAAGTCCATTTTTATCTCAAATATCGGCGAATTGAAGTTAGAAAGGCATAAATACTTCAGTTAAACTTCTGCTTAAACCGCAAAACAATCACTGACCTGTCCCCATGTCATGAAACTGATTTAAATATGAACCAATCAGAAGAAGGCATTACAGTGTAACGTGTACGCGTAATTTTATTTAACATGAGCTTTTAACACCGACTTTTACCTAAGTAGATCTAGTATGCTCATCATTGTCGATTTAATGTTCAAAACAGATATGGTGCAGTTTCTATTCACTCTTCTAAGTTTCAGCAACTTTTTATGCATGTCTTTTTCGCACCTCTGTCTGTGTTGTTATCTGTACTTACATTCTATGTTACATAGGAGGGTATACTGTATCTGTATCACTATAATTTATGTACTGTATAAAAATAAAAGATGTTATTTATTTCAGAACTTGCAAATATTTAATTGTCACTTTAGAAAAAAAATGCTCAATTAATCCAGAAAAGTATAATAACATCAGTTCGCTATATAACACTCTGCGCCACAACAGACGAACGCAAACTGTATTTTACGCCATTTATTCTTCACATTTACACCACATGCTTTGCATCGAGGCTGTGTTATTGATTTATATCTACACAGCGAGCAAATTGAGAGATATTGAAAATTTGAATAGTGATTGGATTTAAATTTCTCAGGCGTGCAAAATACAAAGGGTCATTACATATTTTTTACGTAACATTGTCGAGAAATGAATTATCTACACAGGTATGTTAATATTATTGCAATCAATGTGCAACAATATCGACAAAGAAGGAAAACGTTCCACCATTGTTTTGGACCTTTCGCCGTTGAACGCTCCAAATATTACCAATATAAAAAGTAGCTTAATATTTTAGAGCGTCAACAAGTTGGACTAGTCAAAGGGTTATGTGTTGATTAATTGACTTAAGTTCTGTGTTTTCTAGATTCACTGACTGGTCAGGGTTTTGTGTTGATAAATTGACTGTGTTTGGTGTTTGCTTGATTCACTGACTGGTCAAGGGTCATGTGGTGATTAATTTATTGTGTTATGTGTTTGCTAGATTCACCGACTGGTCAAATGTTGTCACATGGACCAGGAACACCCCACGTGAAGTCCTGGGTCTACTGACCAAGGCTGGTGACTTCAAAACTGCCAAGACCTGGGCACAGCTTGAGAATCTCCCTGAAGACATCAAAACGGTAGGCAAAGTTCGGGCTAGTTTGTGACATCATTCAGACAGAATATTCGTTTTGGGAAATAATTTAACTTCGACATTTGTTTTATTTAACATATTTATTTGTTCGGTATACTTTAATTTGTTCTATTTAATATTTTCAATATTTCTATGCAACAGAATCATGTGTTAGATTTAACTTAATCAATTGTTCTATTTAACACTCTCATGTTTTATGTAACTTTTTCATATATTCTACCGTACGGTGTGTTACAGGACATAGAGGTGAACCACATTATAGCCCTGCTCAACCTGAGCCCTCCTAACACAGCCCAGGCATTCATGGTAAGCCCTCCCAACACAGCCCAGGCATTCATGGTAAGCCCTCCCAACACAGCCCAGGCATTCATGGTAAGCCCTCCCAACACAGCCTAGGCATTCATGGTAAGCCCTCCCAACACAGCCCAGGCATTCATGGTAAGCCCTCCTAACACAGCCCAGGCATTCATGGTAAGCCCTCCCAACACAGCCCAGGCATTCATGGTAAGCCCTCCCAACACAGCCCAGGCATTCATGGTAAGCCCTCCCAACACCGCCTAGGCATTCATGGTAAGCCCTCCCAACACAGCCCAGGCATTCATGGTAAGCCCTCCCAACACAGCCCAGGCATTCATGGTAAGCCCTCCCAACACAGCCCAGGCATTCATGGTAAGCCCTCCCAACACAGCCCAGGCATTCATGGTAAGCCCTTCCAACACAGCCCAGGCATTCATGGTAAGCCCTCCCAACACAGCCCAGGCATTCATGGTAAGCCCTCCCAACACAGCCTAGGCATTCATGGTACCCTCCCAACACAGCCCAGGCATTCATGGTAAGCCCTCCCAACACAGCCCAGGCATTCATGGTAAGCCCTCCCAACACAGCCCAGGCATTCATGGTAACCCCTTCCAACACAGCCCAGGCATTCATGGTAAGCCCTCCCAACACAGCCCAGGCATTCATGGTAAGCCCTCCCAACACAGCCCAGGCATTCATGGTAAGCCCTCCCAACACAGCCCAATTTATGGTAAGCCCTCCCAACACAGCCCAGGCATTCATGGTAAGCCCTCCCAACACAGCCCAATTCATGGTAACCCCTCCCAACACAGCCCAGGCATTCATGTTAAGCCCTCCCAACACAGCCCAGGCATTCATGGTAAGCCCTCCCAACACAGCCCAATTCATGGTAAGCCCTCCCAACACAGCCCAGGCATTCATGGTAAGCCCTCTCAACACAGCCCAGGCATTCATGGTAAGCCCTCCCAACACAGCCCAGGCATTCATGGTAAGCCCTCCCAACACAGCCCAGGCATTCATGGTAAGCCCTCCCAACACAGCCTAGGCATTCATGGTAACCTTGCTTTGATTTGAGCCTCACTCCTAATTAATGAGGCTTAAATTCATGTGTGTTAAGTGTCGTCCTACATTTGCCTGTGCAGTCCACACTGGCTTATCAGGGACAACTTTTTCTGTCCAAGTGGATTTTTGCTAAGAAGAGACATCCTTTAAAAAAAACATTAATGGAAAAGTGTCATCCCTGGAAAGCCTGTGTGAACTAAATAGGTTAATCTGTAACAACAGTTTTCGCACGAATTAAGCCCAGATTTACATGATTAAGGCTCATTTTGTGTAGAAGATCTCATTGACAAGTGTGTAGGCATACATTTTTATTGAAAACCATCTGGTATTGTGTTGTTTATTTGTCATTTACTTTAGTGTTGGGATAATCAAACATATTAGGAGGAGTGTAACTTAACTATATGACACGTCATTCAATAAAAAAATATGTTTACCAGGAGAATATTTAGTAGAATAAATGTGAAATCAACCCTTATCCGCTAAGAAGCAGAGTTTAAATGGCTACATGCAACCAGCATATACCAGAACAGCCAGAGTAACTTGCAGTATGTTCAGGTTTTATGCTGATTGCTGCTCATCAGTATCTTAGGGTTGGAAATGAAGGCATAAAAACTTGAATCTTGTAAAAAAAGGTCTTAAATTAATTTTGATTTTGTAAGGGATTACAAATGAATCAAAGCCCATGTCTGGTTAAGGATTTTAAAAAAAGGTCTGTAAGCAAATCCCTCCTTTGAAGATCCTAGAGGGCCTGAGGTCGTGCAGTGTGGAAGTGTGTCTGGAGACCAGCAGGAAGTTCCTGGACACGTTCTCCAATCAGCAGCACATCATGTTTGTGGCCAGTTACATGCTCAAACAGCTGGCGTCCAGTCTTAGTGGCGCAGAGCAGACTCGAGTTAGACTGGTGCACATAGGGGCACGGGTAGGTGTTACAATTATGATTATGCAAATTGGGACTGAGCATGTGTTAATCGCCTATTCAATATGTGCAAATAGGATGATTGCCAAAAAGTAACAAATACCCAATTGGCCTCATAGGTTGTGAGGGTAATGCAAATGGATTTTTCAAGGAAAAAACCCCTCAATTAATGAGTGCGTTTTTATGGGACATGCCTTCTTTGACGGTCATACCCCTTAACTAGACCATTATTATATTAAATCTTTGTGACTAGCTTAGTACCATCTGAAATTGAGTCTCCACCCCTGTTAACAGATGGTGCAGTGTCTGCAGTTACAGATGCACTCAGAGTCTGAAGAGATCCTCTTTAAATAAAGACAAACTAAAATTAGTGAAGACTCTTTACCGCTTATCTTATGATTCTCTTTTTTTCAAGCACATTCTCCCTATGACTATCTACCTGACTGTTAGCACACTATAATTTATTATTGTCCACCCCTTGTAACTTAAATTATGGTCTAAAATTGTTTACCCCCCTCTATCAGATGGTGTCGCCATGGTGTAATGGATATGGTGTCCGCCTAGCGACCGGGAGGTCACGGGTTCGATCCCCACCGTGGGATCGTTCTTTAGATCTCCCCTAAAGACTCCAAGTACTGGTTCTAGGCCCAGGGAAACGGACTCGAGAGCATTTATATAAGCCTTAGGCTTTCGATGCAATCGAGCTAAAATAAATAGGTTTAAACTAAACTATCAGATGGTGCAGTGTAGCCCACATGCTTTCTATAATTGTCCACCCCTCTATCAGATGGTGCAGTGTAGCCCACATGCTTTATATCATTGTCCACCCTCTCTATCAGATGGTGCAGTGTAGCCCACATGCTTTATATCATTGTCCACCCCCTCTATCAGATGGTGCAGTGTAGCCCACATGCTTTATATCATTGTCCACCCCTCTATCAGATGGTGCAGTGTAGCCCAAATGCTTTACATCATTGTCCACCCCCTCTATCAGATGGTGCAGTGTAGCCCACATGCTTTATATCATTGTCCACCCCCTCTATCAGATGGTGCATTGTAGCCCACATGCTTTATATCATTGTCCACCCCCTCTATCAGATGGTGCAGTGCCTGCCGGTACAGATGCACTCAGAGTACAGCCACCTTGTGTCAAAGCCTCGCTTTATCTTGGAGCAACTCCTCATGAACATGAGACCAGAGCTGGCTGGGAAGGCATTCAGTGTCGTCCAGGAGGAGTTCACACTTGTACCAGATCCCGCATTCAAGTTCTCACCGGAGCAGTTCAACATGTTGGTGTCACTTTATGCGAAGAAAGCGCTTGAGTTCACAGTGGTGCAGTGTATTGAGGGTACTGTGGTTTATGTTAAATTTAGTAATTCATTGTACACAAACAAGCTTTATTTCATAGATATTTTTTTAATGCTTTCGAATATTTTTGCAGAATTTTGAATTAATCAATCCGCAGAAGAAAATAAGAAATTATCCAAGAAATACAACTATAAAGTTTTCTCATTATACTATGCACGTTTGCTGTGCTCAACAGGGGCGCAATTCGTATAAGCTCATCCCACTGGGTATTATATAATAAATACAGATTTATTTATTTGATAAAATACAAATCAGTTTTTGTTCATTAATTAAGGCTCATTCTTGAAAAAAATTGTCTTAATCCATATGGGTAAAGTGTCGTCCCAGATTAGCCTCTGTAGTGTGCACAGGCTAACCATGGACAACAGTATCTGTTTTAACTGGATTTTTGTTAAAAAGGTACTTCCTTTCAACGTTAAATACCTTAAAGGCAGACAGTGTCGTCCCTGATAAGCCTAAGCAGACTGCACAGGCTTATCTGGGACAACACTTTACACACATGCATTAAAACCAGTTTTCCGAGATTGAGGCTCAATAAGAACCCCCATTGCTATCTTCTCCCTTTACAGAGCCTGTGAAGGAGCGCAGCCTGTCGGTGCGGTCAGTTTCCTCCCAGGATCTAGAGAGACTGAGCCCCCTGCCCCGCCCTAGTATTGCGCCAACCCGCCCTGACCCCTCGATGAAGAGACGCAGCATTGACCTTCAGGGTATGTGGACACATCATTGACCTTTAGGTTATCTATGTAAACTGTCAACAGTGCTTTTTGTAACCTTTTTCGGAAAGGGATGGGGAGGTTTGCATTGGGAAAAGTGCATCACTGTGACTTAAATTATGGAAATTTGTTAAGTTTTTTTGTTTGTTTTTTTGCTTACAAATACTTAAAAATTGAGGATAAGTGTTTTCAATGCAATGTTAACTAAGTTTTTACCAATAGAACTGCATAAGAAAATGAACTAAATGTTGCATTTTATTGACCCCTACCGGTTTCACCGGAGGGGACTTATGGTTTGCGCTTTGTGCGCCTGTGAGTCTGTCTGTGAGTCTGTCTGTCTGTCTGTCTGTCTGTCTGTCTGTCACACTTTTCTGGATCCTGCGATAACTTTATAAGTTCTTAATATTTTTTCATGAAACTTGCAACATGGATAGATGGCAATATGGACATTATGCATGTCATTTCATTTTGTTCCTATGTCAAAAATTGTGGTTGCTATGGCAACCAAAAAAATAATATGAAAATGGTGGAATTTCTGACAATGGTGGAGCCGGTAGGGGACCATATTGCTTGACAATAGCCTTGTTTGCAACTGTTTTTCTTGTTTGAAAAACCTTCAAATTTGAATTGTACGCAGCCAAAAATGTATGCCTTTTGACATTGGGAATGGGGCCATTAATAACAGCTCCAAAATTAACGCAACAAAAACACTAGCATGCAAATAACATGTGCAACTTTTTGCAATGGTCATGCATTCACTGGAAAAGCAATTTGTGTTTGCTAGTTTTAACCAATAAAATTCAGCTAAATTGATCATTATACAATCACAGATTGCTCTATCTATGCCTGTCCAAGGTAGTTTGTTCAAGGATACAGTTTAAACCTATTGGTTAAGCTTAATTGTATCAAAAGCCACATGCTTATTTAGGCTTTGAATCCATTTCCTGGTTCCAGTACATACTGATTTAAGAGAAGATCTTGAGAATGCTCCCATAGTGGGGATTGAACAAAGGACCTCCTGATTACTGGCATGACCATATCCTCTGCGCCACAATGTCCGAAACTCAAGAAAAAGTATTGTACTCTTAAATCATGAGTGATTTTTCATTGATGAAATAGCAAATCCTCTCAATTTTACAGAAATCTAGAGGCTAATTGAGACATCAAGTCGATTTCCTGTGTAAAGTCGGTTCTTTTGAGAATGATACATGTAGTATATGAGCTGTTTCGTGGGAAAATGGGTCTTATGCTATATTCAGCCAACCTAGCTCCATCTGCTCAGTCTGGTCAGGAGCTCTCCTGTCTGCTTATGAGATCACAAAAAATGCTTTAATAGATAGTAAACAGGGTAGCTCCTGACCAGACTTCATGATTGTGTAGGCAGGGCTGAATATATGCTGACAGCATTTGACATAAACCAACTTTTGCACAACGAGGCTACTGTGTATTTAATTTAACTCATACCTTCTTGATTGCTATTAACAAACTATATTCATTAGTGCACTATCGCCTTTCATTTGTTTCAACATTTCACTGCATATGTAATTCTATGGGCCAGAGTTCAGCTTTTATGGTTCATGGTAACACCATCAATCATTTTGCGAGGCTATGGAATTAGCCATGCCTACATAGATAAATTTAAGTCAATCAAGCACTGTAGATGTACATATATTGGATCAAGACACATCTTCATCAAACAGTCCAAGCATTCTGAACTGCTTAGCAAATTGCTCATAAAATGAGACTTGTTTTGAGGAAACTGGGCTTAATACATGTGCTTTAAGAGTGGTCCTAGTTCAGTGAAGACACTTAATGAATTTTTGGTTTAAAGAAGGTGTCTTCTAAACGAAAAGCCTGTGCAGACGGAAAGTGTCATTCCTGATTAGCAGGTGCGAACTTCACAGGCTTATTTGGGATTACACTTTACGCACATGCATTAAACCCTGTTTTCCCAGAGCGCGGCCTTATGATGTCCTCAACTTTCATAACCAGTATATGGTATCACTATAGGCTCTATCAGATATTCATAACTTTCAAAATCACCATAGGTTCTATAAGACTGGGGCTTGCGTCCAAGCGCACTGACAGCCCTTCATCCCGGTCAGCTGTGCTGGGAAGCCGGGAGCCGTTTGTGATGCCGTCAGAGCCGCCCGCCCGTGACCAGTGGGTACCAGACTCTGCAGTGTCTGTTTGCATGGTGTGTCACGTGGAGAGATTCAGCATGGTATGTCACCTAATACCTTACCTTCAATTTTAATGAGAGCATTTGTACGGTATGTGACCTGCTACCTTCACACAAATTTGAATTGCATTAAATCTCAATCTCACATTGAGTCTTTAGAAGCTCACATAGGAAGTATGTAGTGGTGAGCTATTGAGATCACCTTTTGTCCTTCATACGGTCATCAAAATTTGCCTTTCTAACAGTCCATAAGCCACTTTTATTGTCCAATCTTCATGAAAATTGCTCATGACATGTATCTGACAATCATGACATGACAATTATATCTGCACCTAATTACCATTACATTTTAACTTGTTAAGGTGGGGTCATAAACTTGGTCACTAGGTCAAATTAAACAAAAAACTTGTGAACACTTTTGAAACTTTGCTCAGACAACAGTTACAAAAACTCCATGTTTGTTGATTAGGCCATTTTTTCTATAATAAAATAAATATGCAATTTGCCTATGGTACCATTTTTTTTCTGGGATTATGAAAATAAACTATTGCCCTAAACTAATACAAAATGTATTTACAATGAATAAAGTAAAGATAAATTATCTGCATTACATCACACTGGATGGATTGGCTCTACATTTGTTATAGAACAAGAATCACCTTGCTTTTCTCTGATAAATGAAAAATATAATTCAAATCATATATATGAAATATATTACTACAAGTATCACACTAACAACAAGGGATATTTACAATAATGGCAATAGATTTTTACGACACCAGCAATAGATTTTTACAAAAAAAGCAATTGAATTTCACAATTCTGGCAATGGATTTTAAGCTCACCTGATTGCTCAGGTGAGGTTTGTGACCGGTCTTTGTCCGTCGTCCGTCCGACCGTCCGTCCGTTAACATTTGTTCGTAAACACTCTAGAGGGCACATTTCTTTTCCAACCTTCATGAAACTTGGTCAGAAGCTTTGTTCCAATGAAACTGGGTTATGCCGGGTCAAAACTAGGTCACTAGGTCAAAAAAAGGAAAAACTTTGTAAACACTGTATAAGTCACATTTCATGCCCGATCTTCATGAAACTTTGTCATAATGTTTGTCTTAATGATATATTGGTTGAGTTTAAAAGTGGTTCTGGTCCGTTGAAAAACATGGGCGCCAGTGGGCTGGGCAGTTTTCCTTATTTGGCTTTAGAGATACCTTGTAAACACTCTAGAGGCCACATTTTTTGTCCGATCTTCATGAAACTTGGTCAGAACATTTGTCTCAATGATATCTCAATCGAGTTGGAAACTGGTTTATGCTGGGTTAAAAACAAGGTCACTAGGTCAAAAAAAAGAAAAACCTTGTAAACACTGTAGAAGTCACATTATATGCCCAATCTTCATGTAACTTTGTCAAAATGTTTGTCTTAATGATATGTTGGTTAAGTTCAAAAGTGGTTCTGGTCCGTCAAAAAAACATGGCCGCCAGTGGGCGGGGCAGTTTTCCTTATATGGCTGTAGAGAAACCTTGTTAACACACTAGAAGTCACAATTTTTGCCCAATCATCATGAAAGTTGCTAAAAACATTGGTTTTATTGATATCTCAGACGAGTTCCAAAATGGTCCAGATTGTTGGAAAAACATGGCGGCCAGTGGGCGGGGCATTTTTCTCTATATGTATATAGTAAAAACATGTGAACACTCTAGAAGTCACCTGTTTGGCCCAATTTTCATGAAATTTGGTCAGAACATTTGGTCCTTGATACGAGAGTTGAGTTCAAAAATGGTGCCGGTCAGTTGAATAACATGGCTTGCGGGGGGGGGGGGGAGGGGGGGGAGTTTTCTTATATTTATTAATAAGGTTGTGAACACTCTAGAAGTCACATTTTTTGCCCAATCATCATGAAACTTGGTGTAAATATTGGTTTTATATATATCTCAGATGAGTTCGCAAATGGTCCCTTTCGGTAAAAAAACATGGCAGCCAGGGGGGGGGGGTGGGGCAGTTTTCCTTATGTGACTAGAGAGAAACCAACACTATAGAAGTCACATTTTTTGACAAATCATCGTGAAACTTAGTCAATACATTGGTTTTATTGATTTCTTTGACAAGTTGGAAAATGGCTCAGATCGGTGAAACACACTTTTTAGCTCACCTGATTGCTCAGGTGTGGTTTTAGGATTGGTCTTTGTCCGACGTCCGTCCACATTTGGTTTGTAAACACTCTAGCATTCACACTTCTCAAGCATTCTTTATGAAAGTTGCTGAAAAATCTCATTCAAGTTTGATGATGAGCAAAATCACATAATTAATGCCATAATTATTGCCCTTAGATTCTCCAAATTTTCATTATATTATACAAAATCCTTGTAAACACTCTTGAGGTCACAATTTTGTTTCAGATTTTATGAATCTTGGTCAAAATATTTATTTTTGTAAGCAAAGTTTGATGTTTGGTAAGGGGGGTCAACTCAAAATATACGTCACCAGGTCAAATCTTACAAGAACAAAAACACTCCATACGCCAGAGTTTTGGTTCAATAATGATGAAACTTGACCAGGATGTTTGTCTGGACAATATCTAGGTCAAGTTTGACGTTAGGTAAAGATTGAATGAACCAACTCCTCTCAGGTGAGCGAACTAGGGCCATCTTGGCCCTGTTGTTATAATAATGGCATTAGATTTTTACAATAATGGCAATAGATTTGTAGTAGTGGTAATAGATTTGTACAATAATGCCAATCCGTTTTGAAAATAAGGGCAATAGAGTTTTACAATAATGGCAATAGATTTTTACAATAACTGCAATAGATTTTTAAATAATGCCAATAGATTTACTAGACCGCTTACGCTTTTGTGTTAGCTTACAACCAACTGCTGCTCATATTATCTTCATCCTCTTCAGTTCTCCAGACGGCACCACTGTCGACGCTGTGGGCGTGTTGTGTGCGGGGCCTGCTCTGCCAATGTCTCCATCATCAAGGGCATCAGTGCCCGCACATGTGATGACTGCTACGGGGAAATCAACAAATCAAGGTAGTACTGTTATTACCCAAATACACATCATAGAGCTGCCCGAATTGTATGTACCTTAAGTATATCATGATACTGTGGTGGTATATGTAGATATGCAAGATTTTCAGATGAAAATCATTAAGCAAATATTCAAATACCAGGGGTGTGATTTTTCCGCGGATCCGCGGATTTCCGCGGATCTGGTTGTCCCGGATGTCACTTCTGAGATTTGCGTAAATTCGTTTTAAAAAATGTGGGGGAGAGGGGCTACCACCGATTCCGCGGACGTATTTCATAAGCGGTCCGAAATATCCGCGGCCCGCGAAATCTCTCCGCATTTTACACTGGTAGATTCTGCCTAAGCATTTTTAAAACGAGCCATATAATTGGCTGTCGTTTCCCAATCTTCCAATTAAAATCGTGTTCTTAAAATGCGCTCTGTAATTTGTTTGCAAATGGCGCCGTTGTGAAGAGAAAATTAAGATTATTGAAATAACAAATAGCAATCGAATGAACGACTGACATCACCTAGTCTGATAGGATTAATGAAATGTGTTTGTCAAAAAAAAGACTACGTTTTTGATACAAGCAACACATATTTTGTAAAGAAATGTGCCCACTGAATTTGTGTCACGGAAACCAGTGTTTGCAAATTGGAGTGTAGTCTACTCACAAAGTAAAACAATTTAGAGAGTATCGTTAGAACATGGAAATAGACAAACATGATTTGATTTTTATATGTCTGTGGGTCTGTGTATAATCAGATTCATATGCATATTCTGCTTTATTATGTTTGTCACGCTGTTCAGTTAACTGAAATAGCTTTGAACTGAGTGAAGATGTGAAATGCAAGATATTGAAAGGTAAACAAATTAAATATATTAATTTAACTCAATTAATACATCATTAACACCAGAAGAACACTCAAGTGTGTTTGTTTATATTTAGTCTATTAACTGTCATTCAATACATTGAAAAACTGCTGCTATTGATCACAATAAATACTTAACTGTTTACTTTGCATCCTCAGTATGTTAAATGTGAAGTTCAACAGGTTTTTATAAAGAAATATTGTTATGAAGTTCAAAAAGTTGTTTATTTTAATGTCTGTTTTTATGTTTGTCATTGCGTTATGCGCGCCATTCGCGTAGTCAAAATCAGTCAACAGAATTTTCCTCCCCTCTGACTTTGCCTCAATCACACCCCTGAATACTCAGATAATAACTAGTAGATCTTCTAGTTAATAAAGTATCACCAGCTTTGGAAAGTGTTAAACTTATGACATGTCAGTATATATTATATTATTTACTGTTTTTGTCTTAATTTAATTAAGTGCTATATGAAACAACGATGCTGTTTTCTAGCAAAATGAATGCATATAGGATACAGGTGCTCAAAACATCCGTTGTATATTGCAACAAGATACTATGTGACAGATATTGTTGAGATGTTCAAAACATCAGATGTACATGTATATTGCAACAAGATACTATGTGACAAATATTGCCGAGATGTTCAAAGCATTAGTTGTATATTGAATCAAAATACTATGTGACAGATATCGCCGAGGTGCTCAAAACATCTGTGATATATTTGCAGCGAGATTCTCGGAGACAGGCGTCTGTCTTCCGCGGAGATCTACTCCCGTCAGCGACTGAGTGACGCAAGTCCAGGGGGATCTCCCGTTACCACAGCATTCAGCCACGCCTCCATGGCGTCCATGGCGATAAGCGAGCAGGCGACCACTAATAGCCTGGCAGACATCGTGAACCACTCACACTCGGCGTGGAAACTGCAGACGGACGAGGAGTATAACGCAAACATGCGTGAGGACTTCTACTTTGAACAGGCAAGCAACTGATGTCAGGGCCTGTAGTCACCAACTGATTTCTTAGACTTAACTCTAAATATAAAGAATCATCTTATAAATGACTGTTATGTATCATTACCACTTGAATTGAAAATCATGTCTAACATGGCATTAACATCTGTAAGTATATGATTGTGCATTAATGTCTTGTAAAATGCGCACTTATATCAGCCTACTTATACCTGCAAAGTCTGAGATACTAGTATTTTGATTTTAGTCTAAGAATGGGTTGGTAAATATGAGCCAGGATATTGAAGTACATTATTATTAATGAAATACGTTTGTTTAAGTGTTCAAAAGGTCATTCAGAAAAAGGTATATAAGGGGTAATTTGTTTGTTTTAAATTTAAATATATGAGCTATAATGTGTGAGATGTCAGAGGTCTTGATGAGGAAGTTTTGAGCTATATTGTGTATTATGTCAGAGGTCTTGATGAGGAAGTTTTGAGCTATATTGTGTATTATGTCAGAGGTCTTGATGAGGAAGTTTTGAGCTATATTGTGTATTATGTCAAAGGTCTTGATGAGGAAGATTTGAGCTATATTGTGTAATTATGTCAGAGGTCTTGATGAGGAAGTTTTGAGCTATATTGTGTATTATGTCAGAGGTCTTGATGAGGAAGTTTTGAGCTATATTGTGTATTATGTCAAAGGTCTTGATGAGGAAGATTTGAGCTATATTGTGTATTATGTCAGAGGCCTTGATGAGGAAGTTTTGAGCTATATTGTGTATTATGTCAGAGGTCTTGATGAGGAAGTTTTGAGCTATATTGTGTATTATGTCAGAGGTCTTGATGAGGAAGTTTTGAGCTATATTGTGTATTATGTCAGAGGTCTTGAGGAAGATTTGAGTCAGTTTCATGGGTAGAACCAGTTGTTTGTGTCTAAGAAAGAAAGTTATCACTTTCACAGCATTATACCACATATATGAGCCTCGATGTGGGAAAATGGGGCTTAATACTTGTACGTAAAGTTTCATCCCAGATTAGCCTATGTTGTCTGCCAAGGTTAATCAGGGAAGTCACTTCCCGCAATTATGGAATTTTTTGTTAAAAGGAAGTCTCTTTTAAATGAAAATACATTGTAGGCGGAAAGTTTCTTCCCTGATTAGCCTTTGTAGACTGCACAGGCTAATCATGGACCAAACTTTTTATACGCCCGTATAAAATACGGGACGTATTATGTGAAACCCCTTGGCGGGCGGGCGGGCGGCGGGCGGGCAGCGGGCGGCGGGCGGAAGGCATCACTTTGTCCGGACTCTAATTCAAATTGTATTCATCCGATCTTCACCAAACTTGGTCAGCAGTTGCATCTAGTTGATATCTAGGCCAAGTTCGAATATGGGTCATGCCGGGTCAAAAACTAGGTCATAGGGTCAATAAGTGCATTTTCAAAGGGGCCACTTTGTCCGGACTCTATTTCAAATTGTATTCATCCGATCTTCACCAAACTTGGTCAGCAGTTGCATCTAGTTGATATATAGGCCAAGTTCGAATATGGGTCATGCCGGGTCAAAAACTAGGTCACGGGGTCACTAAGTGCATTTCAAGGATTAAGCATGGTGTCCGCTTTCTAATTGAAGTAGTTTTCATCCGATCTTCACCAAATTTGGTCAGAAGTTGTGTCTAGATGATATGTAGGTCAAGTTCAAATATGGGTCATGCCGGGTCAAAAACTAGGTCACGAGGTTACCTAGTGCATTTCAAGCATTAAGCATGGTGTCCGCTCTCTAATTGAAGTAGTTTTCATCTGATCTTCACCTAATTTGGTCAGAAGTTGTGTCTATATGATATGTAGGTCAAGTTCGAATATGGGTCATGCCGGGTCAAGAACGAGGTCACGAGGTCACATACTGCATTTCAAGCATTTAGCATGGTGTCTCCTCTGTAATTGAAGTAGTTTTCATCTGATCTTCACCAAATTTAGTCAGATGTTACATCTAAATGATATGTAGGTCAAGTTCAAATATGGGTCATTCCGGGTCAATAACTAGGTCTCGACACGGACTCTAGATTTCAATATACATTCCGTGGTCTCGAGGTCACTTAGTGCATTTCAAGCATTGAGCATGGTGTCCGAAACTTTCGAACGGGCGTATCTTGTGACAGTTTGGCACTCTTGTTGCACATGCATTGAGCCCGGTTTTCCCTGAATGAAGCTCATATGTAAATCAGTTGATCAAAGGGCTGTAATTATTGCGCCAGAAGTATTTTAAGGAAGTGTGTTAATGTGCTGTTGTCATACTAATCTAGCAGCTGAGGTTGCCAGCCTGGCAAAATGGAGTGAAATCACAGACAAGACTCCGGGTATTGGTTTGTCTCTAATGTTTAGCCTCATTCTTGGAAAACTGGGCTTAATGCATGTGTATAAAGTGTCTGCACAGGCTTATCAGGCACAACACTTTCCGGCTAGACTGGATTTTTGTTTAGAAGAGACTTCCTTTAAAAGACAAATTTCCTTAAAAGCAGAAAGTGTCATTCCTGATTAGCTTGTGGGGACTTCACAGGCTTGACTGGGATGACAATATACACATGCATTAAGTCACGTTTTGTTATAAGAAGGCACTTGTGTCTAAAGTCATTGAATTGTATAGCTGTCCTGAGTCTGTAACATATTCTCATGTTTCAATGTTAAGGTATGGCTCATTGATGACATTTCTGACTCAATGTTATGCTTTATGTTTAATATGTACTAACTTTTTCCTCTCTTTTCTATTTAAACATTTATCGCCATAATTTAATAGCTCCTCTTCAGAAAATTTGTTAATATTTCTCCTTTAAGCAAATGCAAGTTTTCATATTTAACTCATAATGACTCTAAGGAATGTTTTGAGACTTTTTACAGATTCCAAAGTGTGTAGTCTTTTAACTTTATGTTTTGTGACAGAACTTTCATCTTCCATCTTGCCTTGTATTAACAACATACCATATTTATTCCGTTTGATGCACATGCCATATTAAAGGTGCATCCCAAAATTTCTTTGGTACATGATTACCATTCAAGTAAAAAATCAAGTAAAGTTTTATTTCATGTCCATTGTTTATCAGCAACAAATTTTTGTTATAATCACTCTCTCTGGTAACATTATTACACTAAATTCTGGTATATTTCATGACAATATGTTATCAATTTAAATTATTATATAAGTACTAAGTATTTGTATTGCTGGAGAAATTGAGATCAATCTTGGCCTTTAATTGACTTTGGTGCATTTTTTACATGTGTTTTACATTCATGTCAAATTTTTGGGGTCCCTAGGAATCTTGTTAATAATTTTCAGGGGTCCTGTAAATAAAAATGGGGTTCCTTGTCACCTTGTTTTGACATTTTTGCAGACGAAAAAGGGAATATTTAAATGCATGCCATTTGAGTAACAAGCAGCAAATGTATGCTAAATATGCTGGGTGTGTCAAAGTCAATTAGTTAAAAGTTTAGTAATTGATTTTTTACATAAACAATAGCCGATATTTAACACACACATATAAAATTGAAGATAGTATTTATTTTTATAATTTAATCTAGCTTGCCAGATAAAAAGCTATCATAACCTCAGTAAGCTTTTCTTTCATAGCGACATAAATAGCTCACATTTACTCAATGTAATCTCAACTCGGGACTTTGCACCTAGCAACAGCAGGTGCGCGATAACACAATTAGTTGCATAATCAACAAGCCAGACAACTCGTACATCCATTGAGAAAATTACGTACTGCAGTTGTCTTTCAGAGTTTCTTGTTGATATTACGAGAAACCAATACATCAAAATGATTGTGTGTCCCATGGGACACAATTTAACAAATATGATGGGTCCTGACTGACATTTTATGGGTATTGTACGCATAAATCGCGTCCTGTAAAACCCTGTGACTATTAAATAAAAATGGTTAATATTTGAATATTTGAAAATTGGCTGAATATTCTAATCAAGAATTCATATTCAAATATTTGATTTTATGCAAAGAAACTTCAAAAACATATGTCAGAGGGGGTTAACAAGTGACGAACAAGATGGCGATGTCAATGCCAAGACAGATTTTGTTCGCCTTTTTATATCCTTTATTACTTGTATTAATTGTTTAAATGCTGCTCACTTTCCAGCCATATCAGCAAGAAAATCAGTAGCGATTATTTAGCATTAATATTAGCTTTATATCTCCACTTTACTAGCTGCAAAATTCCTTAGCAGTTCACAAAATTACAGCTCCTTCTAAGAAAATTCCCAGCAAGTAAAGTCTAGATATAAACAAAATTTGATAGGAAAAAATCCTCTATCTCTTTCTTTGTGTTGATAAAAACAACTTGTGCACTATGGTGTTTGTGTGTGTTTACTTTAGAGTGCAAAGAAGAAATATATATTTTTTGTATCAAAGTTCTATCGTTTTGACGTTGTCCAGGTGTCCTTGTCAACAAATGCGAAAAAGCTTAAAAATTATCACGGGGGAAAGATATGATTTATTTAGTGGAGTTACGCTCATATATGTACTGAAAATATATTTTATGTTATGAAAATAAAATTTACTTTGTGAAAATAGAAAACATAATCAATTATCTTTTTTTAATGATTAATCTATCCCTTTTTGCAAATCTTCAAATAAAATATGATTTCTACTGTGGTATTTTGGGCAATCAGAAACAGTATGCTGAGAAAAAAACTTGGTCCAAAGCCAGATATCAATATATTGGACATAGCAAAATAAAGGATCACTATAGTGGATCTGCAGTGTTTTATTCTTTCTTTTTTTTAATTTGGCAAGATGTTAAATGTTAAATGCAAACCTAATGTGGACTTTTTTTGGCAATTTTTTTCCTGTTATTTTTGAAAACAAACCTAACACAAGCCTTGGGGCAGATACCTGACATGGTTGTTACTACAAGCTATCCTTGACATAAACAACAAAAACGTTAACACTCACTGCTGCTTACCATGTTTTGTTTGTTTAATGATTTTAAAAAGGCAGGAAACATTTTGGAAAGTTACCATAACAGACAGACAATCAATTTAGCTGTACTATTAAGATTATTCATTTGCCCTTTGAAAGGGTCTATTATCAAGGTATAATTAGTTACACAACTTTTTATTTGCAATGTAAGGTGTGATACAAGGTCAGTAAACTATGTTGGGAAAGCTCATTCTGTGCAGAGCATTTATGAAATAATAACTTAACTTAGTTAAACTGCATTTAATGACGTCATCTTATTGATTATCTTTATGCTTTTTTAGTTTATAATTGCTCTGGGAAAATAGGGCTTAATGCATGTGAATCAAGTGTTGTCCCAGATTAGGCTGTGAAATCTGCATTTATAGAATTTGTTTCTGAAGTCTCTTCATAGCAAAAATCCAGTTTAGAAGGAAAATGTCTCTGGTTGTTGACAACACAGACTTATCTGAGAAAACACTTTGCGCACATGCATTTAGCCCCATTTTCTTAGATCACAACCCATTTTCTTTCAAAGAATAATTTAAATGACTAAATATAACATGCCTCTGCTGGCCTAATTTGGAAAAATGAGCATTCAGCGCTAGACCTGGCCAAACAGAAGGAAACTGAGTATTTGTTGGAGGTAAGATTATTGAGCCTTGTTCTGGGAAATCTTGGCCTAATGCATGTTAGTAAAGTGTCATACCAGATAAGCCTGTGCAGTCCACACAGGCTAATCAGGGGCGACACTCTCCGCTTCAATGAAATTTTTTTGTTTAAAAGAAGTATCTTCTTAACAAAAATCCATTTAAGCTGGAAAGGGTCGTCCCTGAAGTTAAGCTGGAAAGGGTCGTCCCTGATTAGCCTGTGTGGACAGCGAAGGGTTATCTGGGACAACACTTCATGCATATGCATTAAGCCTCATTATCCCAGAGGGATGCTCATTTTCTTTTGGAACAATCATTTTAATAAAAATCCAATGAAAACAGAGTACTTTGTGAGAGGTAAGATCCAATGAAAACAGAGTACTTTGTGAGAGGTAAGATAATTATGTGCTGCGCTCTGGGAAAAGGGGGCTTAATGTATGTGCATAAAGTGTTGTCCCATATTAGCCTGCTTTCAGCATGAGCTAATCAGGAATTCCTCTTTCCGCTTAAACTGATATGTTTAGAAGAGACTTACTTTAAATGAAAAAGCCCTAGAAGTGGGCATTGTTTGCCCTGATAAGCCAGTGCAGACTGCACATGCTTTTATGGAAGGACTTTTTAGTCACATGTATTGAGCCCCGTTTTAACAGAGCACGGCTCATTTTCTTTTGATATAATGATTTTATACATACTTACAGCTTACATGCAAAATTACAGGGTCAGCACATGACTTGGCCAAACCAATTAAAACAGAATATGACCATTATGTATAATTATCTCCCCTGTCCCCCTGTGCAGGCCCCCAGCACCTCCCTGTGCATCTCCATCCTGAATCTCCATAGCAACGGGCGTGAGTGTGGGCGTCTGATCCTGGGCCTGTGTGACACGCTGTCCTGTCTGCTCAAGCCTTTGGCTCCTGGCGTCCCCAACCCTGAGGTGGACTACAACCTCATCATGAGGTGAGTATACCAGCAAACAAACTTTGGGTTTTGTTTTGGGAAAATTGGGCTTAATGCATGCCCGTTAAGAGTCGTCCCATATTAACCTAGGCATTCTGTCTGCACAGGCTAATCACTTTCGGCCTACACTGAAATATGTTAAAAAGAGAGCTCATATGAACCTAAAATTCTGTAAAAGCAAAAAGTATTGTTGCTTATGAGCCTGTGCAGACTGCACAGGCTAATCTGGGAAGACACTCATGCATGTAGCCTAGAATTAGGCTAATATTATGTGAACACAGGCTCAAACAAAGCCAAGTTTGAGTATACAACACAATTCAAGCATGTCATTCACAAAGTATCAGGTGGGTCAATTTTTTGTCTTTTGTCTTTACTGTGTAACTGCAGGCATGTGTTTGTACAAACCACAATGCAGTGGGAAAAGGTAGTGAAAAATGTGGGAAACAGTTAATGTTGGTGAGTTGTATGTTTTGTAAAAATCAAAATCACATGGTAAAATTACTATAACATTGACTTGGCTTTTGCAGCTTGAAATGTTTGTTTGGAAAAGCATTGTTTCATCATTTATTGGCAGTATGATGAAGTACATGTTGTTCCATTTCCATATGAAGAAGTACCTGCTGTTCCATGTCAGCATGATGAAGCACCTGTTGTTCAATTGCAGTATGATGAAGTACCTGTTGTTCAATTGCAGTATGATGACGTACATGTTGTTTCATAGCAGTATGATGAAGTACATGCTGTTCCTTTGCAGCTTGATGAAGTACATGCTGTTCCTTTGCAGTATGATGAAGCACCTGTTGTTCAATTGCAGTATGATGAAGTACCTGTTGTTTCATAGCGGTATGATGAAGTACATGATGTTCCATTGCAGTATGATGAAGTACATGATGTTCCATTGCAGTATGATGAAGTACATGCTGTTCCTTTGCAGTATGATGAAATACCTGCTGTTCCATTGCCGTATGATGAAGTACATGATGTTCCATTGCAGTATGATGAAATACATGCTGTTCCATTGCAGTATGATGAAATACATGCTGTTCCTTTGCAGTATGATGAAGTACATGTTTTTACATAGCAGTATGATGAAATACATGCTGTTCCTTTGCAGTATGATGAAGTACATGTTGTTACATAGCAGTATGATGAAGTACATGTTGTTTCATAGCAGTATGATGACGTACATGTTGTTTCATAGCAGTATGATGAAATACATGTTGTTCCATTGCAGTATGATGAAGTACATGCTGTTCCTTTGCAGCTTGCTGAAGTACATGCTGTTCCTTTGCAGCTTGCTGAAGTACATGCTGTTCCTTTGCAGCTTGATTAAGTACATGTTGTTTCATTGCAGCATGATGAAATACCTGTTGTTCCATTGCAGTATGATGAAATACATGTTGTTCCATTGCAGTATGATGAAGTACATGCTGTTCCTTTGCAGCTTGCTGAAGTACATGCTGTTCCTTTGCAGCTTGATTAAGTACATGTTGTTTCATTGCAGCATGATGAAATACCTGTTGTTCCATTGCTGCTTGATAAAGTACCTGTTGTTCCATTGCAATATTATGCAGTTCCCGTTGTTCCATTGCAGCATGATGAAGTACCTGCTGTTCCATTGCCGTATGATGAAGTACATGTTGTTTCATTGCAGTATGATGAAATACATGCTGTTCCTTTGCAGTATGATGAAGTACATGTTGTTTCATTGCAGCATGATGAAATACCTGTTGTTCCATTGCTGCTCGATAAAGTACCTGTTGTTCCATTGCAGCATTATGCAGTTCCCGTTGTTCCATTGCAGCATGATGAAGTACCTGCTGTTCCATTGCAGTATGATGAAGTACATGTTGTTCCATTGCAGTATGATGAAGTACCTATTGTTCCATGCCAAGATGAAGTTCACACGTCACGGTGACAACGCTGGTATGGGTCGCTGTGATGTGTACCAGGGCCTGGTTGACCTGCTAGGACTACTGGTAGTGGACAACTACCCTGATCTGCCCTCATTAGAGGAGCTCACCAAGGTGGAGAGTGTCAGGTGAGTGTCAGGTGGTTTTCTGGTGGAGAAAATGGTGGACAGCTATCCCGACCTGCTTTTCGTAGAGGAGGTCATCAAGGTGGAGTGTCAGGTGAGTGTCAGGTGGGTGTCAGGTGTGATGTGGATAGTGTGGTAGACAACTACCTGGACCTGCCCTCCATTAGTTTAAACCTATTTATTTTAGCTTGATTGCATAGAAAGACTAAGGCTTATTTGGGACTATAACCAGTACTTGTTGTCTATGGGGGAAATTTTAAGAATGCTCCCACAGTGGTGATCGAACCCGTGACCTCCTGATCACTAGGCAGACATCATATCCACTACACCACTGCGACCTCTGTGACCTGCCCTCCATTGAGGAGCTCACCCATATCGAGAGTGTCAGGTAGAACAGGCACATATTTGAGCCTCATTCTTGGATAACAAGGCTAGTTTGTAAAGTGTTGTCCCAGATAAGCATCACATATGACACTCGCAGAGTATATGAAACTTACATCTGAAGGAGATCTTTTCTCATTGGAAATCCAGTCTAAGCAGAAATTGTTGTACTTGATTAGCCTGTCCAGACTGTATAAGCTAATCTGGGACAACACTTTACGCACATTCATTAAGCCACATTTTCTCAGAGTGCAGCTCATTTCTAAAATATTCTTGATTTTTTTAAAGAAAAACTGGCTTTATTCCCTGATTTCATTGATAACCTCACTATTTTAGAGTAAATGTGTTAGTCACTTGGTCAGTGTGTTGAATGAGTTAGTCACTTGGTCAGTGTGTTGAATGTGATAGTCACTTGGTCAGTGTGTTGAATGTGTTAGTCACTTGGTCAGTGTGTTGAATGTGTTAGTCACTTGGTCAGTGTGTTGAATGTGTTAGTCACTTGGTCAGTGTGTTGAATGTGTTAGTCACTTGGTCAGTGTGTTGAATGTGTTAGTCACTTGGTCAGTGTGTTGAATGTGCTAGTCACTTGGTCATGTGTTGATTTTCTATTTAATGCCCAATTAACCACATATTCCTGAGTTATGTGATCTTAAGCCTAGCTGCTAAAGCAGTGTGCCGGACTTATTCATGTCTGTGACAAAGCTTTACAAACAAAAAATCATATCTTTTCACAGACAATTACCTGACAAGTTGTTCGCATTTTTCAGTAAGTTTGTAGTATCAATAAGGTTACAATTCATATTTCCTATTTTCAGACGATTGCGTGACAAGTTGATTGCAGATGAGCGGTTGTCGTTAGCGATGGAGGTGTCTACAAAGTGTGGGTTGGACCCGGCAGGTGTGTGGGTGGCTTGGGGCATGATGGCCCTACAGAGCGGAGACTTCACTACCGCCAGGGACAAGTTCAGCAGGTGCCTCAAGGTATATTATCGTATTACTTTGTTTCAAAATATCAAATGTTTCTCTGTCTGGGCAAGTGATGGAAGCCGTCCTGTGGCTGTTTCCTTCTGAACAGTCACTTAATGATGGTGTTCATTTCTTCTAGAATGACACTGTTTTTTTTCCACTCCCACTTGTGCCATTATATCTGTCCCATTTTCATGGATTCAGCAGTTAGAGGGGATCCCCTGTGATACAATTCTGAAGCACTTGTTTTGTAGTGCTTCTATGATGCCAGACGTTTGTGGGCTGTTCGTACTTCAAGGACTGACAAAGCATCTGTTCGGAAGACTATTTGGTAGTCATGTTCATTTGTACTGCTGACAGTGTTTGCAGCATGGATCAAGGCTTCCACCTCAGCACTCTAGTACGTTGGTGGAGGCCTGTTGGTATTGCCTCTGCCTGCATCTGTCGGTCTGGGTACACATAAACTTCGCTCTCTTTACTTCATCTGTTGTTGACCAATCTGTGTAGGCCCTTATCCATGCTGCCTTGTGGTACCTTTTTTCAAGCGGCCCTTAGCCATGCTACCTTGTGGTATCTTTTTTCAAGCGGCCCTTATCCATTCTTCCTTGTGGTACATTTTTATAAGTGGTCCTTATCCATGCTTCCTTGTTGTACCTTTTTTCAAGCAGCCCTTATCCATGCTTTCTTGTGGTACCTTTTTTCAAGCGTCCCTTATCCATGCTTCCTTGTTGTATCTTTGTTCAAGCGGCCCTTATCCATCCTTCCTTGTGGTAACTTTTTATGCCCCCGGTAGGGTGGCATATAGCAGTTGAACTGTCCGTCTGTCAGTCAGTCAGTCTGTCCGTCCGTTTGAAAACTTTAACATTGGCCATAACTTTTACAATATTGACTTTATATTTGGAATGCATGTTTATCTCATGAAGCTGCACATTTTGAGTGGTGAAAGGTCAAGGTCATCCTTCAAGGTTAAAAGTCAAAAAATACAATCCAAGGGAAGTATATTGAAATTTTATTTCAAAGCGGCGCAATAGGGGGCGTTGTGTTTCTGACAAACACATCTCTTGTTTCCAGCGGCATTCATCCATGCTTCCTTGTGGTACCTTTTTTTAAGCGGCCCTTATCTATGCTTCCTTGTTGTACCTTTTTTTAAGTGGCCCGTATCCAGTATCAGTCAGGGCTTTCTTTCTGGCATCACTGTGTTGAGATGGGGGACTGTGGGACAAGCCAAATCCTTGCAGTCTGCCTATGAGGATGCTCACTCTACTGTGCATCAGGTGATTATTTGAAAACCCGGCCTTGGTGGTCTGTTTCAAGACTTTGTTTCATGTATTCCCTTCAATTCTGTAGGGAAGGGAAGTATGAGATCATGTTCAAAGTTAGTTTCATTCTGTATGTGGTTTTTGTTGCATTCTTTTCTGTTCCCCAGAGCACCAGATCCTTTGCATACATGGCTGCTTTCTCCTTTAGGTTGGTCTGGTATAATGTTGTTGATAAAGAGAAAGGACATGGGTGGGAAAACTCTTCCTTGTGGGACTGCTTGGCACAGAGACCGTCTTCAGACACACTTGCATTCCGAAACATGTTGCCTTGGAAACCGCTGTAGAGAAGCTTCATAAGAAGCCAGTCCTTCTACATCTTATGGTCTGTGAAGATAGCAAGGTTGGCATTCTGGGCCTCAAATGCATCTGCTTTTACACAGGCAATGTGTGTTTTTTTGCTGTTCAGTTTGTGTCTCCTGAAACTGCTTGTGCACTTGGCTGGAGGTGGTCTCAGTCTCCTTCCCTGGTTTGGGTCAGGTTTTCATGTGCAATCTGTAATTCTTGCATCCTGTGTTGAAGTCTCTCAGTACATTGTTGACCTCAAAGGGCTTTCTCTCTTACAGGTGTGGTTCCTATATGCTGCAGATCTGAGATGTTAATGCTGGGTAAATGCAGAAAATGCATGCAGAAGATTCTTCAACTATCTTCCTGTTTCCTACTCCATTTACTTTCCAATGCATGATGTTTATACTGGGTATCTTTTTCTTCCTAGATGTGGTGGACGTCTGGGCCTTTAGTACTCTGGCTCAGCCTGTGTGTATTTCAGCCTGTGTATGATTCAGCATGTGTGTATTTCAGCCTGTGTGTATTTTTAGTTTGTGTGTATTTCAGCCTGTGAAGGACCGTAATGTGTGCACGCCAATACCCTCAGTGGTGAAAGACATCGTTGAATGCCTTGAGAGCATGCCCGGCACTGGATCTATGGAGGTATGACCCAAAACATGCAGCAACATACGGAATATGATGTTTTTTGTGATGTGATAACATGAGCTGCACTCTGAGAATTTCCAACTACACCTTATTTGATCTAAAATTAATGCACAATTTAAGCTTCCAAAGTAAAAACCATCAGCTTTATAAAGAATGTAACATAGTTAAAAGAGCCACACTCTTGGGGCTCAATTCATGTACGTAAAGTGTCGTCCCAGATGAGCCTGTGCAGAGCGCATAGGCTAAATAGGGACAACACTTTGGGCTTTTATGGTATTTTTGTTTAAAGGTAGTCTCTTCTCAATGAAAATCCTTTGTAGGCTGAAAGTATTGTCTTAATTAGCCTGTGCAGATTGCACAGACTAATCTGGGAAGACACTCATTGCACATGCATTAAGCCCAGTTTTCCCAGAACGAGGTTCATTGTCTAATTGTCACCCACTCCAGCAATGACATCTAGTGCAGCTTTATTTTGCACGTTATAATGTAACACATTTTCTTGAATATTTTTCATGCCCCACCCCCTCCGAAGAAGGCGGCATATTTTAGTGTCACTTTCTGTCTGTGCACTGTGAAAAATGTCCTGTCTCAGCCAGAACTATGCCATATATTACTGGATGTTTTGATTTTTAGCTCACCTATTCATGTACTCAAATCAGACTTCATTGTATACTCATAATTAAATTGATAACTACGCTGGCTAGTGAAGTTTTTTTATTCCAGTAAATCAACATTTGTTTAAAGGAACATGTTTTTCCATCTTCTGAAATCTCCAACTCAGTATCTTTGGGGGGGGGGGGGGGCTTGACCGCCACAGAAACCCACCAATTATTGACCTGGACCTCCCGTGGGCCCTAGGAGTCCCCAAGTCGTACTTCAGGTTTTTCAAAATTTTCAACTTTCACCCATCTATTTCACTTGGCACGAAATAATATCTGATGTTGATTGTTCTGTGCAGATCCAGGTCCTGTTAGCCAACCCAGGCTCCATCAAAAGTCTCATCTCTACTCCGTCCAGTGTAAGTAACATATCATATCTGGACTGCTCACTTATTTCCAGGAGGTTAAATTTATTACATTTTTATGCCCCTTAAGGTGGGCATAATATTATAGTGATTGCATTTCCGTCCGTCCGTCTGTCTGTCCGTCACACTTTGCGTTTAGGTTTCGAAAAATACTCATAACTTCTATTTCGCTTCAAATGTAACCTCAATATTTGGAATGCATTTGTTTATGGACAAGGCATTTCCATACGCACACAAATGTTTACCCCTTTGACCTTGAACTAAGGGTACGCGTTTAGATTTCGAAATCTGCGTTTAGGTTTCGAAAAAGCGTTTTTTGGGGGCATATGTCATCCTACGGTGACAGCTCTTGTTTACATCCACTTTGCAACTTTATGTATTTATTGATTTATCTTGCATTAATTTCATATTCTGGATTGAAGTATTTGTAAAGGATTTAATGACATTGGGCAAATTATGTTGTACATGTGTTATGTTGTACATTTATAATTTTTTACATGTATTATGTTGTACATGTATTATATTCTACATGTATTATGTTGTGTTTATATTATGTTGTACATGTGTTAAAAAAACAACAGGATAGTGCGCAATAAAGGTGTTTGTTTAGCTAGGCTAAGAAAATCAATTTTAGTGGGTCACTTTTTTATCCCGAGTTAATAATCATTCATCACAGGTAGCACTTGCATGTTACTCTGTTTAGCCCATTATTAAAAAAAAATGATGCAATATTAAAAACACTAAAGAAGCAATATAACATATGTTAAACTTACTTGCTGTATTGCACACTGTGTTTATTCCATTAGTGTTTGTGAAGACTGGGTTATGGTATGCTGTATTGCACACTGTGTTTATTCCATTGGTGTTTGTGAGTGAAGACTGGGTTATGGTATGCTGTATTGCACACTGTGTTTATTCCATTGGTGTTTGTTTGTGAAGACTGGGTTATGGTATGCTGTATTGCACACTGTGTTAATTCCATTGGTGTTTGTGAAGACTGGGTTATGGTATGCTGTATTGCACACTATATTTATTCCATTGGTGTTTGTAAGTGAAGACTGGGTTATGGTATGCTGTATTGCACACTGTGTTTATTCCATTGGTGTTTGTAAGTGAAGACTGGGTTATGGTATGCTGTATTGCACACTGTGTTTATTCCATTGGTGTTTGTGAGTGAAGACTGGGTTATGGTATGCTGTATTGCACACTGTGTTTATTCCATTGGTGATTGTAAGTGAAGACTGGGTTATGGTATGCTGTATTGCACACTGTGTTTATTCCATTGGTGTTTGTAAGTGAAGACTGGGTTATGGTATGCTGTATTGCACACTGTGTTTATTCCATTGGTGTTTGTAAGTGAAGACTGGGTTATGGTATGCTGTATTGCACACTGTGTTTATTCCATTGGTGTTTGTGAGTGATGACTGGGTTATTGTATGCTGTATTGCACACTGTGTTTATCATGCCCCCCTTCGAAGAAGAGGGGGTATATTGTTTTGCACATGTCGGTCCATCGGTAGGTCCTTCCGTCCACCAGATGGTTTCCAGATGATAACTCAAGAACGCTTAGGCCTAGGATCACGAAACTTCATAGGTACATTGATCATGACTGGCAGATGACCCCTATTGATTTTGAGGTCACTAGGTCAAAGTCAAGGTCACAGTGACTCGAAATAGTAAAATGGTTTCTGGATGATAACTCAAGAACGCTTACGCCTAGGATCATGAAACTTCATAGGTACATTGATCATGACTGGCAGATGACCCCTTTTGATTTTCAGGTCACTAGGTCAAAGGTCAAGGTCACAGTGACTGGAAATAGAAAAATGGTTTCCGGATGATAACTCAAGAACGCTTACACCTAGGATCATGAAACTTCATAGGTACATTGATCATGACTGGCAAATGACCCCTATTGATTTTCAGGTCACTAGGTCAAAGGTCAAGGTCACAGTGACTCGAACAGTAAAATGGTTTCCGGATGATAACTCAAGAACGCTTACGCCTAGGATCACGAAACTTCATAGGTACATTGATTATGACTGGCAGATGACCCCTATTGATTTTCAAGTCAAAGGTCAAGGTCACAGTAATTCATTAATTGTGTTTGTCCAAAACTGTAACCTTGGTTAAGATTTGCAATATCTAAAATGGTTTCCGGATGATACCTCAAGAATGCTTACGCCTAGGATCATGAAACTTCATAGGTACATTGATCATGACTGGCAGATGACCCCTATTGATTTTCAGGTCACTATGTCAAAGGTCAAGGTCACAGTGACTCAAAACAGTAAAATGGTTTTCTAATGATAACTAAAGAATAATAAGGCCTAGGATCATGAAACTTCATAGGTACATTGATCATGACTGGCAGATGACCCCTATTGATTTTCAGGTCAATAGGTCAAAGGTCAAGGTCACAGTGACAAAAAACGTATTCACACAATGGCTGCCACTGCAACTGACAGCCAATATGGGGGGCATGCATGTTTTACAAACAGCCCTTGTTCCATTGGTGTTTGTGAGTGAAGACTGGGTTATGGTATGCTGTATTGCACACTGTGTTTATTCCATTGGTGTTTGTAAGTGAAGACTGGGTTATAGTATGCTGTATTGCACACTGTGTTTATTCCATTGGTGTTTGTAAGTGAAGACCTGGGTTATGGTATGCTGTATTGCACGCTGTTTTTATTCCATTGGTGTTTGTAAGTGAAGACTGGGTTATGGTATGCTGTATTGCACACTGTGTTTATTCCATTGGTGTTTGTGAAGACTGGGTTATGGTATGCTGTATTGCACACTGTGTTTATTCCATTGGTGTTTGTAAGTGAAGACTGGGTTATGGTATGCTGTATTGCACACTGTGTTTATTCCATTGGTGTTTGTAAGTGAAGACTGGGTTATGGTATGCTGTATTGCACACTGTGTTTATTTCATTGGTGTTTGTAAGTGAAGACTGGGTTATGGTATGCTGTATTGCACACTGTGTTTATTTCATTGGTGTTTGTAAGTGAAGACTGGGTTATGGTATGCTGTATTGCACACTGTGTTTATTCAATTGGTGTTTGTTTGTGAAGACTGGGTTATGGTATGCTGTATTGCACACTGTGTTTATTCCATTGGTGTTTGTAAGTGAAGACTGGGTTATGGTATGCTGTATTGCACACTGTGTTTATTCCATTGGTGTTTGTTAAGACTGGGTTATGGTATGCTGTATTGCACACTGTGTTTATTCCATTGGTGTTTGTGAGTGAAGACTGGGTTATGGTATTGCACATTGTGTTTATTCCATTGGTGTTTGTGAGTGAAGACTGGGTTATGGTATTGCACACTGTGTTTATTCCATTGGTGTTTGTGAAGACTGGGTAATGGTATAAAAATGAGCCTCCTTCTGGGGAAACAGGTCGGCCAATTTTAGACAACACTTTCCACCTAAACTAGATTTTCACTAAGAAGAGACTTCCTTCAAACAAAAAATAAATTGAAGTGGAAAGTGTTTTCCCTTATTAGCCCGTGTAAAACATTGAAACAACAAGCAAATAATGCTATGCAATTTTAAAGGCAAACTAAAAATAATTGTATAAATGTCAATAATGGTCTTACAAGTCTGTTTTTCCAGGCTGAGGCTCTCATGTCTATGTTGTTCCCTTATGACTTTCTTTGAAGGAGACCAGTACAATATAAAATATCTTAAGCTTGATTTACGTAATGTAAAGTGTGTTTTTTCCAAAACTGTATGTACTTGCATTAAGTCCACGTTTTCTTAAAGTGAGTCCCACATGGTCATGTTGTTTTGTTCCAGACGTTCTTTGAGGAGACCAGTATGGACTCGGCCCAGTTCCAGGAGTGTGTGTTCTACCTGCGCACATATGGCACCTACCTCTCCCTCGTAGACTTCCACCGTCGCCATGGATACTTCATGAAGGCCGTGCAGTATATACTGGACCATGTGAGGACGATTTCATGATTATTAAAGTCAGCGATTTTTTGCACATGAAGGAAAACTAACCATACCGCGCCAATTGCCAAAAAAAATATAAGGGGCGATTATCGCTGAAAAATTCCATTTCAGTGCTCATTTTATAAGTTCACTACTCACTAGTAATATTATATATTATGTTATATTATGTAATATTAAAACCCCCCCAATAATAACTAGTATTTTAATCAGCTTTTTTTATGCCCCTGAAGGAGGGCATATAGTGATCGGACCGTCCGGCCGTCTGTCCTTCCGTCACACTTTGCATTTAGGTTTCACATTTAGGTTTAGAAAAATGCCCATAACTTCTATGTCCCTTCACATAGCAACTTGATATTTGGCATGCATGTGTATCTCATTGAGCTGCACATTTTGAGTGGTGAAAGGTCAAGGTCATCCTTCAAGGTCAAAGGTAAAAAAACATGTATCAAAGCGGTGCAGTAGGGGGCATTGTGTTTCTGACAAACACATCTCTTGTTTCCTTCTGTATAAAGTACCCAACTTTCTTCACCCTGTCTTCTGTCTGGTATCCAGACATTGGTTCCAACAGACAATAGTTCTTACACTAATTTCGACACAGGGGGACATTCATTTGTACTTTGTTTTGCCAACCCTGACAGCCTGGATGTTTACTTCTACATTATATTGACATGATGGACATTGGTTTCTATATTATTGATATCCTGGACATTGCTTCCTAAATGACATTCATAAAAATTAGGGCCTATGTTGTGAATGGAATAAAATATAAGAACCACATAAGAAGTTGTGCATTCTTTAACTTGTTATGATGTTATGCACAAGAAAGTTCAGATATGAAAAAAGAACATGGTTACATTTATATACATTATATATGTCTATGCCTGTACAGAAGTGCAGCGTGGAGGTGTACATTGAGGGACTGCTGCGTCCGTCTATCGAGTGTGGGGAGCTGGGGCGCCTCAAGGACCAGATGTTGCTGATCGACCCCTCCCTGGAGAGATGGAACCCCTTCCTCACGGCCACCTGCAGACACCTCGTGAAGAACAAGCTGCACCACCTGCTCCATGACTTCCAGATCTTCATGAAGGTAACAACTCACACACTTGAATTTGTTAGCATTGTTTAACAATCTCAACATTATTTATGTCATGCTTAATACAGCAGGCATGTAAAACAACAGATTTGAGCTTGTGGATTTGTTAAAATTGGAGCCGCTTTCTTGGAAAACTGGGCTTACTGCATTTGCGGAAAGTGTTGTCCTAGATTAGCCTGTGCAGTCCGCCACACTTACCAGGGCTGACTCTTTCTGCCTTAACTGGCTTTTTGTTTAGAAGAGACTTCTTTGATATGAAAAATGTCATAAAAACGTTAAGTGTCGTCCCTGATTAGACTGTACGGACTGCACAGGCTAACCTGGGATGACCCTTTACGCATATGCAGAAAGCCCATTTTTCCCAGAAAATAAAAGGCTCAAGGTTTTACATTCTCAAAGCAACTAATGTCATAATCAATACAGCAGACATGAGATACTCCACTTTTCAGGTGACTTTCTCAAAATTTTACAAACATTTTACTGATGATGTTCATCAAAAGACAGAATTAGCACTGAATGATGGTTGAATGTTTAATCTGCTATTTACAATTTCCATTTTCATGAAAGCCTCTGTTAAATCATTAATATTCATCACCAGGAAATTGTTGTTGTTTTTTTCAAATAATAATTTTTTGGTACACATAAATTAGTGGATTTTTTATTTTGAAAAGAAATAATGCATATTTTTGCATATGTCATTTTCTGTGTGTTTTTGTCTTGGATCGGTCAAGTCACAAAGTCAGTTAAAAATAATGTTCCACAAATAATAATGATTTTATAATATTATGAGAGATTATAAAACTTGCAAGATACGCAGAAAGGAAGATTCAAAGGTCAAATTGTTTGTTGAAAATTTTACATCTCTTTAGCTTTTTATGTGATACCAGAACCTTCTTCCATTTTCCCGGATAGTTATATAGTAAGTGGCCTCAGATAGTTTTTAAGGAGGTGGCCCCAGATGGCTAGAAAGGAAACAATATAAAAGGCTGACATTAAAAGTGATGTTTTAGGAAAAAGGGCCAACATTGTAAAATCTTGTTTCAGGATTTCATCAGAGCTGGCATCACATGCTTCACGTATTTCTACCAGGAAGGGGCACAGAGTTACCTTGACTTAGCTCGCAGGATCACATTCCTGTTCACTGCACAGCAACACATGCAGGTCAAAAACCACAGTGAAATATATGAGCAGTACTCGGGAAAATGGGGCTTAATGCATGCGTGAAAAGTGTCCTCCATGGTTAGCAATTTGCACTGGCTAATTAGGGTCGAGAATGAGTCATCCCTTATAAGCATGTGAGGACTGCACACATTAATCCTGGGACGTCACTTCAAGTACATGCATTAAGCCCTGTTTTCATCAAGCCCAGCACATATTATTATGTGATATTATTTATCAAACTGAGGGTGATTACTTAAAAATGTTGGAAGCTTAAATTGTACAGAAATTTGAAAATGAAAAAGGTATGGTGTTATCTCGCTAAGATTAATACATTCATTGCTCAAAAACTTGCATATCTTAATTCAGTGGATCACTGCCATTATTTGTTTTATAAGTTTCATCAAATATCATCTTTCTTAAAAATACATAAAATTGTTCTTTTATTATGCTCCCCCCCAAAAAAATTGGGGGGGAGCATATAGTAGCCGCTTCTTCTGTCCGTCTGTGTGTCCGTGTGTCCCTCCGTGCACAATTTTTGTCCGGGCTATTTCTCAGCAACTAATGACCGGAATTCAATTAAACTTTATGGGAAGCTTCACTACCAAGAGGAGATGTGCATATTATCAGCGGGTTCTGGTCGGATGATATTTCACAGAGTTATGGCCCTTTGAAATTTTCCATTAACTGTACATTTAGTGCAATTCTTGTCTGGGCTAATTCTCAGCAACTAATGACCAGAATTCAATGAAACTTTATGGGAAGCTTCACTACCAAGAGGAGATGTGCATATTATCAGCAAGTTCTGGTCGAATGATTTTTTACAGAGTTATGGCCCTTTGAAATTTTCCATTAACTGTACATATAGTGCAATTCTTGTCCGGGCTATTTCTCAGCAACTAATGACCGGAATTCAATGAAACTTTATGGGAAGCTTCACTACCAAGAGGAGATGTGCATATTATCAGCGGGTTCTGATCGGATGATTTTTCACAGAGTTATGGCCCTTTGGAATTTTCCATTGTACATATAGTGCAATTCTTGTCCGAGCTATTTCTCAGCAACTTATTACGGGAATTCAATGAAACTTTATGGGAAGCTTCACTACCAAGAGGAGATGTGCATATTATCAGCCGGTTATGGTCGTATGATTTTTCACAGAGTTATGGCCCTTTGAAATATGCCATTGTACATATAGTGCAATTTTTTGTCCGAGCTATTTCTCAGCAACTTATCACGGGAATTCAATGAAACTTTATGGGAAGCTTCACTTCCAACAGGAGATGTGCATATTATCAGCCGGTTATGGTCGGATGATTTTTCACAGAGTTATGGCCCTTTGAAATTTTCTATAAACTGTACATATAGTGCAATTCTTGTCCGGGCTATTCTCCTCAACTATTGACTGGACTTCAATGAAGCTTTATGGGAAGCTTAACTACCTTGAGGAGATGCGCATGTTATTAGTGGGTTCTGGTTAGATGATTTATTAAGAGAGTTATGGCCCTTTGAAATTTTTAAGTTGCTAAACCATCCATCGTATTATTTTGTCCAAAGTTATGCCCCTCAAGACGTTTCCTTTTATCTGAATATATAGTGCAATATTGTGACCAAAAAAAACCTTTGGGGAGCATCACCCGTCTCCGACGGTTTCTTGTTTCAGTATCATTTGAAGATTTGGTTTGTAATCATCTCATGAATCACAATACTTTATCCGTTTTTGCTCTGAAGCCAATTAAAAAAGTGTGATATGCAACCAAACAATCACAATCTGTTCAGATTTTACACTGTACCATAGAGTTGGAAATGAAGCCTTTAAAACTTAAATGTTAGAAGAGTCTTTAATTTAATTTGATTTTGTTATGGACTACAAAGGCGGTAATGCGAGTATCTTAATGGTTAAGGGTTCATTCCAGGTTCTGATGTTAATTGGCAGTGGAATCTCATGCATCACAATGCTTTGCGCAATACTTATTTTATGAATTCAAACTGATTTAAGCCTTTTCTGTGTTGCCTCCCCTTATTCAAGCCTGTTTTGTGTTTTATCCCCTGTATCTTTTGTTTTCTCCCCTGCCTTAAGTGTTACCTCCCCTGTCTAGTGTGTTACTAACCCTGTCTCATATGTTACCTCCCCTATTTCATGTTTTACCTCCCCTGTCTCATGTGTTACCAGCTCTGTCTCCTGAATTACCTTCCCTGTCTCATGTATTACCTCCACCGTCTATTGTATTACCTCCTCTATCTCATGTGTTACCTCCCCTATTTCATGTGTTTCCTCTCCTGTCTCATGTGTTACCTGCCCTGTCTCATGTGTTACCTGCCCTGTCTCATGAATTACCTCCCCTGTCTCATGCGTTAAGTCCGCTGTTTCATGTAGTACCTCCCCTATCTCATGTGTTGCCTCCCCTGTCTCATGTGTTACCTACCCTTTCTCATGTGTTGCCTCCCTTATCTCATGTGGAACCTGCCCCGTTTCATGAATTACCTTCCCTGTCTCATGCGTTACCTGCCCTCTCTCATGTGTTACCTCCCCTATGTCATGTGTTACCTCCCCTGTCATATGTGTTACATTCCCTGTCTCATGTGGTACCTTTCCTGTCTCATGTGTTACCTGCCCTGTCTCATGTGTTACCTCCCCTATCTCATCTATTACCTGCCCTGTCACATGTGTTGCCACCCCTTCCTAATGTGTTACCTGCCCTTCCTCGTGTCTTACCTCCACTATCTCATGTGTTACCTCCCCTGTCTCATTTGTTACCTCCCCTGTCTGATGTGTTACCTTCCCTGACTTATGTGTTACCTCGCCTATCTCATGTGTTGCCACCCCTGTCTAATGTGTTGCCTCACCTGTCTCATGTGTAACCTGCTCTGTCTTATGTACTGCCTCTGCTGTCTTAGGCCTACCTGGAGCCGGCCCACTGGGGGAATGTCCAACATCCACTGTCTGTGAGGCAGAGACAGGAGGGAGACAGGGACGACAGTACGGCTGTTAGGCTGGTAAAGGGGCCAGAGGAAGTGTCCAGGTATATAACAGGGGCTACCAATTGTGACTTTAAACTCTTTTGCTGAAATGCAAATATACATCAACATTTCTATAAAAAACAACCTAACTCTGCCAAAAGGTTGTTTCCAATTAAATAAATATCCTATTCTACCAATAAAATAATATCTAGTTGAAGTTTTATTTGTTTATTTTTATATCTTTTTATAACATAATTTATTAGCACTCTTTCTGAATATTATATACATGTATTTAAGAAATTTTTGTAAAAATAAGCATATTGATACCTCTTTTAAATTATATTGAAAATAGACATCAATGGCTAAACGTGAAAAAGTTGTATCTTCTCAACATTTCTTCATCATTAATGCTCTAAAGTATAGTCCCAGATTAGCCTGTGTAGTCTGCACTGGGAAATCTGGGTGGAGACTTTTCATCTATTCTGGAATTTTTGTTTGGAAGATACAAAATTGATATTCGGTTACTCTTGCAGAAAACGCATTTTTTTGTTGAACACAATAAATGCTCAAATCATTAGTTTTATTTTACTTCATTTTATTGTATTGGCTTATCCGCTTATCTGATCGCAAATTATTGGCAATTACCCTCCCGTGATGCCCTCCTGTGAAACAAAAGCGTTTAGAGTTGTAAACCATCGGGGTGCAGCGAATTAATGAGCAAGCACACAAGCAATTAGTACCTATACTCTGCAGTGTGTTTGTTTAGCACTTTACTTTCTATTGTGTTTCAATTATTCACATATTGATAAATTTAATTTATAAACCGACCAATTAGTCTTGTCAATTAGCACATTTGACTGCCACATGTCCTTTTTCTATAAATATCACATCAACGTGAATATCCAGTATAAAGTCGGTCCAACTTGTTCAAATATCATGTATTTAAAAAGTTAAGCGACAATCTACAATCATGCCTCGATTATCGGATAATAAAAGACAACATAATTCAAATTCTGCACTAGCTTTTATTGATCAAGATTTAGAACAATAATTATGTGTAAATGACATAATTCTGATATTACATCAAAGAAATATCACAGTTCACCGACAAAAATGTCGGAAAAGACTTTCGGAAATGACTTAAGTATTAGATTCAAAATGTATAATATTATATTTAGAATTTGAATTCCCAATGTTAAGGACCAACAAAATTTGTTAACAAACAGTATTTAATTGATAAAATGGTTAAAGTAATTAGGTTACAAGACAATCAACAAGACAAAGTATATTTGCATATACATGTAATTGTTTATAAACGTATACGTTTTTCGGATTTTTGTTTTTATTTATGTGGTACAAAGACAGTCGGTTAACCAGTTAACCGTTCCAATATCGAAACAGGTTAACTGGCTACGGATTTGCTTAGGTTTTCCATCCCTATTTGAAAGTCAGGTCTATCGTGGCCAAAAACTTTTTTATTGATACATTTGTTTGTTATCCCCCGCCATAGGCGGAGGGATATTGTTTTGGCGTTGTCCGTCCGTCTTTCCGTCCTTCCGTCCGGCACTTTGTGTCCGGAGCCATATCTCGGAAGTGCTTTGGCGGATTTCATTGAAACTTGGTATGAGTATATATATGGATAAGAGGATGATGCACGCCAAATGGCATTGTGCACCATCTGTTAATAACGGAGTAATGGCCCTTTGTATCTTGAAAAAAGCTTTTGTGTGTGTACAGGGCCATATCTTGGAAGTGCTTTGACGGATTTCATTGAAACTTGGTATGAGTATATATATGGATCAGAGGATGATGCACCCCAAATGGCATTGTACACCATCGGATAATAACGGAGTTATGGCCCTTTGTATCTTGAAAAAAAGCTTTTTTGTGTGTCTGGGGCCATATCTTGGAAGTGCTTCGACAGATTTCATTGAAACTTGGTATGAGTATATATATATGGATAAGAGGATGATGCATGTTGGCGTTGTCCATCCGTCACGAAAACTTTTGTGTCCAGAAGTATATTGGCGGGGGATATCTATTGAACGAATTTGCTTGTTAAGAACAATATGTTAATCATTTAAGCACCATTTTAATTCTGAATATATGCAAACTCTGAGGTATTTTGATTGAATATAAGACTATTCTTTGTTCTCAAGTTTAAGAATGGGTTGGTGAATATGGGCTTTGAACACACTGTGCCAGACACATTACAACATCTGGTACCTTCTACGCCCAAATGTGGCATAAATGCTTTTTATAACAATTCAATGATGTTTATTATTGTCACTTAAAAGTAGAAACATCCAATCGGCATGTATGCCAGAAGCCTGATAGGCTGTTTTGTATACGTCTTAGTGGTGATTTGTAAATAACACCTGTCCCAGACACTCAGTTTTCGTTAACTGTGTAAATTACGTTTACGATGCCTTTTTCTTTAGATACATGAAGACGATAGCCCTGCAGATTGAGGTCACCAAGTACCTGCAAACCAGTTTCTCCGGGCCCACGGGAGAGGCCCTTGCTACTCGGGCAGCAGGGCTCTCCAAGTTACCCACGCTGTTTGCGGGTCAGCCAGTGAGGAATGACCTCACCATCATGGTACATATGTGGGCTGGGAAATAGGTCATCATAATAGGTTTGGGCTAGAAAATATGTCTGTGCCAGCCAAACAGGCTAATTAGGGACACAACTTTCTGACTAGACTGGTCATTTAATAGGGACTTCCTAGAAACGAACATTTTCATAAAAGCAAAAATTGTCTGTATGGTTTGTCTGTGCATACTCTACTGGCTTATCTGGGACAGCTCTTTGTACACATGCCTTAAGCCCTGTTTTTCCAGAACGTGGTTCATATAGTAACTGTATACCCATTTTTTTCGTACTGGCATTGATATATGCCTGATATAACACTGCCTGATATTTCAGTTCAACAGGAAGTTTTTATATCAGTCGATGATAGGAGGTAGGTCATATTACTTGGAATCAACTTTTAAGTCTCTATAACGCTCAAAATCAACGAAATTTTCGTAAAGTATTTCGTAAAATAAAGTTAACACCTAAACAACCAGTGTTCCTTATAGCAATAGCCACAATTTCAACGCTAGATGGTGTATGATTACAAAGATTTTTGTGGATGCACACGAGCGTTTGTAGATACAAACATCTACCGGTATTTTACCAGACCACATTTGGCGTTGAAATCGGTTAAGCTTATTTTACACAAAAATTGTACGAAAATTTCGTTGATTTTGAGTAGTACTGATACTTTAAAGTATTTTTAGTGAAATCGAATCAGATTTAACAAAACAAACAATTTTATACCAAGATGTAATATACACAAACAGCCAAAATCATGTTTTACAAATATTAAGCGCAAGTGCTCATGTCTTCATTGTTAACACGTCAAAGGACAACAATCTTATTATTTTCCGATAAAAATGAAGTTTTGTATGCCCCTGGATCGAAAGATCGGGGGCATATGGATTTTGGCCTGTCTGTCTGTCTGTCTGTCATTCATTTATTTATTCATTGTGTGTGTCCCAAAACTTTAACCTTGGTTAAAGTTTTGCAACAACTTTTGCATTATTGAAGATAGCAACTTGATATTTGGCATGCATGTGTATCTCATCGAGCTGCACATTTGAGTGGTGAAAGGTCAAGGTCATCCTTCAAGGTCAAATGTCAAATATATGGCTTCAAAGCGGGGCAATAGGGGGCATTGTGTTTCTGACAAACACATCTCTTGTTTAGTGATTTTTTCATTATTTTATGAAAATCGGGGAAGTAGAGGTATGATAAACAGAAAAACAAGTTACTGCCTGATCTTTTTGTAATATATCAGGCTCGTCATGAATAAATAATGGCTCAGCAAGCCTTGCCATAATATTATTCTAAGCCTTGCCTGATATATTACAAAAAGATCAACTCAACTCAATTTATTCAATAATAAGGCCTCCTGCCCATAACATATAGGCAACAATAGAAAAAAAATCATTTACATTCTACATCTACATCAAGCAGTTACCTGTTATTCTCTAAACCTTATTGTTTAAGTTTCAGCATTTAGTATTGCTTTCCTTAAAAGTTTAAGCTTAGCTTTTACAACAGGATAATGTTCCATTGTTTGTTACAACTCAGTGCTGCACAAATCTGTTTTCATGTATGTGTGCAAGATTTAACTTTCATGGAATCTTTTTTTATCTAAATATAAAGTTGGCTTCACATGCTTTGCAAGGGTGTGCTACTTCTTCCATGCACATTCTTAGAGTACTTAACCAAGTGATGAACTTTTCAGGATCAATGTGAAAGGGGTTGGCAAGAGCATTCTTCTGCCCTTTATGTATTTATATATTACCCATTTGTAAGTAATGCATACAGATGACATTGCCATCCTTCTAACAGTGTCTATTCAGTTGTATGTTTCTTTCAGATCCTTTTGTGCGGTGAAAACCTGGAGACGTCCTTTACCCTGGCACTCAGGATCATTAAGGTAACCTTACAATATGTAATCTGCTCTCTGGGACTAGAGTTGTATGCATGTGCGTAAACTGTCGTCCTAGATTAGCCTGTGGAGTTTGCACAGGCTAATACGGTACGACACTTTCCGCCTAGACTGGATTTTTGTTTAGTATAGGCTTCCATTAAAAAAATCCTTAAAAATGAAAAGTGTGTCTCTGATAAGCCTGTGCAGACTAAATAGGCTAATTTGGATGACCCCTTAGGCACGTGCATTAAGCCCCGTTTTCCCAGAGCAAGGCTCATATACATGTATATTGTCACTTGAAAGCAGAAACTGCCTGTCAACATGTTTGCAAAAAGCCTGATAGCTGTTTTGGAATGCATTGGGAAATGTGCCGATGTATATGTGGTCATGTGTAAATGACACATGTCCCAAACATTTCATTTTTGTTTACCTTGTAAATTAATTGCATTTTATTTCATGAACATTAATTTATGTGGACAATTAAAAACAATTAATTACATCAGTATACTCAAGGTGAAAATACCTGGTCAACTGCTAACTGGAATTTCCAAATTTAAATGTACTTATAAAAGTAGTGTGGTGTAGAAATATTGTATCCTCCAATTACCTTGAGTCTAGCATGACCGCAAAGTCGATCACTTTGTTTACATTAAGAACTCGGCTCTCGTGATGACTTCACACGCATGCTCTCCGAGTATTTTGTTTTACTAACATTACTACGCTTGAATATAATTACAGACACGACTAATATAAGGAAAAACACAAATTAATTGTATTTAAAAATTCTACTTCAACTAAAATAGTCCAAATTTACGACCATTTCTTGCATTTTTATGCCCCCCTTCAAAGAAGAGGGGGTATATTGCTTTGCTCATGTCGGTCGGTCGTTTGGTCGGTCGGTCGGTCCGTCCACCAGGTGGTTGTCGGATGATAACTCAGGAACGCATACGCCTAGGATCATGAAACTTCATAGGTAGATTGATCATGATTCGCAGATGACCCCTATTGATTTTGAGGTCACTAGGTCAAAGGTCAAGGTCACGGTGACCCGAAATAGTAAAATGGTTTCCGGATGATAACTCATGAACGCATACGCCTAGGATCATGAAACTTCATGGGTAGTTGATCATGACTTGCAGATGACCCCTATTGATTTTGAGGTCACTAGGTCAAAGGTCAAGGTCACGGTGACCCGAAATAGTAAAATGGTTTCCGGATGATAACTCAAGAATGCATACGCCTGGGATCATGAAACTTCATGGGTAGATTGATCATGACTCACAGATGACCCTTATTGATTTTGAGGTCACTAGGTCAAAGGTCACGGTGACCCGAAATAGTAAAATGGTTTCCCGATGATAACTCAATAATGCATACGCCTAGGATCATGAAAACTTCATGGGTAGATTGATCATGACTCGCAGATGACCCCTATTAATTTTGAGGTCACTAGGTCAAAGGTCAAGGTCACGGTGACCCGAAATAGTAAAATGGTTTCCGGATGATAACTCATGAACGCATACGCCTAGGATCATGAAACTTCATGGGTAGATTGATCAAGACTCGCAGATGACCCCTATTGATTTTGAGGTCACTAGGTCAAAGGTCAAGGTCACGGTGACCCGAAATAGTAAAATGGTTTTTGGATGATAAGTCAAGAACGCATATGCCTAGGATCATGAAACTTCATAGGTAGATTGATCATGACTCGCAGATGAACCCTATTGATTTTGAGGTCACAAGGTCAAAGGTCAAGGTCACGGTGACCCGAAATAGTAAAATGATTTTCGGATGATAACTCAAGAACGCTTTTGCCTAGGATCATGACACTTCATAGGTACATTGATCGTGACTCGCAGATGACCCCTATTGATTTTCAGGTCACTAGGTCAAAGGTCAAGGTCACAGTGACAAAAAACGTAATCACACAATGGCTGCCACTACAACGGACAGCCCATATGGGGGGCATGCATGTTTTACAAACAGCCCTTGTTCGGTACTCTTCATTAAACTTGCGCATAAATTGCAGACCACTGCCCTTGTTAAAACACAACAAATTCATGTATTTGATTTATTTGAATGAAAATTCTTTAATTTTTTTCACGATTTCCCAGAAAATGTTGCATGGGACAATCTGTGAACGCACATCGCGAAAATAGGTTACATGACGATATACACACTTTCAGTGGGTAAACCTTGTCCCGATTGGGTGATAATTATATATCACATCTTTTAATAGTAACATATATATGCCAAAATTTTATTTGAACAAATTGCTAACGCTATTTCTTTTTGAACTCTTGAGCACTTTTTCGTGTCCATGTTGCTCAATAAAAGATTGACCGTTAAAACAGAAACTTGTTAAATGGTAAATAGAAGATATGAAAAAAGTTAAATTAATCTTTCAGTTTCTCTAAATTTGTTCAGTGAATCGACTTTTCGAAGTTTTGTTGACCTCCTGCCTATTGCAATTGAGTACTCTCGCTTTTCGGATTTGATCTCTCGACTCAAGGTAAACAACGCGCATAGTGTATGTCATTTGCGGGTGTGTATGGAACTATCGGTTTTGCGTAGTTAAACACGCTGTAAATAAACAATTTTGACATTGGTTGAACGGGAATGAAATATATGAAATTTAAAGGTACATCGTTTATTGCGGCATTGTTTGAATTAATTCAGCAATTATTTAGCTGTTTCCTTTACCACTCAACTCAAGGTAATTGGAGGATATGCTTTGTCAGCAGCTAGAAAAATGAAATAATCTGTACCTCACTCTGGGAAATCAGGGCTTAATGCATGTGTGTAAAGGGTCATCCTAGCATCCTAGATAAGCCTGTGCAGTCCACACAGGCTTATCAGGTATGGCACTTACAGCCTATACTTGATGTTTGCTTAAAAGATTTCCTTTTAACAAAATGTTCCATAATAGTGGAAAGTGTCCCCCCTGATTAGCCTTTGTAGACTGCACAGGCTAATCTGGAACGACACTTTACGCACATGCATTGAGCCCAGTTTTGCCAGAAAAAGGTTCACTTAATGTTCGTATTACTTTGGAGTATATATTCTCATGTCATTATTGTGTTTCTTTTTGTCAGTGTCTGGAAATAAATAAAATGATATTGTCTTTTCTAGGAATACAAGCTGGGTGCTGTTGGGATATTTACGCATGTTGCTAGGGAGATGGCCAAGCTGCGTTCCTATGACAACCTACGTGGATTGCTAGGCTGCGTGGAGAAGACAGAGTACAGCTCGGATGATGTCATGGATGAGATACTGGGGGCGTGTCTGATTGTTGTGGCAGATATACCCGAGGAGGTGCGTGTAAAGTCTCGTGCCTGGTTGTTCAAAACTTTAACAGCCACTAAACGCCTTATTTTATAAGCTCGTCTGTTTTTGGAGAAACCCCGAGTTATCATAGCCAGCTCGTCGTGTCGTGTCTTCTACTGTCCGCGTTATGCTAAAACCTTAACATTTTGTTAACCTTTTGAACATTGGCTCTAAAATCAAAGTGCTTCCACCTACAACTTTGAAACTTCATATGTAGCTGCACCTTGATGATTTCTACCTGCCACACCCATTTTTAGGTCACTAGGTCAAAGGTCAAGGTCACTGTGACCTTTAAAAAAATATATTCTGACAAGCTTTCATTTATTTTAAACTGCACCTGCAGCCGAGCGTTGGCACCCGTTATGCAGCTCTTGTTGAATTAAGTTATTTATGAGAGATAACTGTAAACCCTTGATATATGTGTAAATTGTAAACACATGAGTATTATCTAATTATTAGCATATGTTTTATAATATAGTTGCTTTATAATGAATTTTATTTGGTTCTGAAGTTAACAGACTGTGACCTTAACTGGCTGTTTTATGTTTTGAGCGACCAGGCCATGTTTCATACATCTAGCTTTGACCCATTTGACCACTGTCTGTTGAACATAAGATGGACGTTACGCAGTTATAGCTTGACATTTACTCTCTTGTTAAGCTACAGTTAATGACAGCTATTTCGAACATAGTTATCTGAACATAGTTATCTCAAATAAATGGCTATTTGGAACTTTTTTCCTGTCCCAATTTTTTCCTGTTAATTCAACAAAATTGCACATTGTAAATTTGAATTTTCTAATTGAATATTTAGCTCACCTGATTGCTCAGGTGAGCTTTTGTGACCGGTCTTTGTCTGTCGTCCGTCCTTCCGTCGTCCAGTCTGTCCACATTTGTTTGTAAACACTCTAGAGGCCACATTTATTGTCCGATCTTCATGAAACTTGGTCAGAAGCTTTGTCCCAATGAAATCTCTGTCGAGTTTGAAACTGGGTTGTGCCAGGTCAAAAACTAGGTCACTAGGTCAAAAAAAAAGAAAAAACATGTAATCACTGTAGAAGTCACATTTCATGCCCAATCTTCATGTTACTTTGTCAAAATGTTTGTCTTAATGATATGTTGGTTGAGTTCAAAAGTGGTTGAAAAACATGGCTGCCAGTGGGCGGGGCAGTTTTCCTTATTTGGCTATAGAGAAACCTTGTAAACACTCTAGAAGTCACAATTTTTGCCCAATCATCATGAAAGTTGGTCAAAACATTGGTTTTATTGATATCTCAGACGAGTTCGAAAATGGTCCAGATCGGTGAAAAAACATGGCCGCCAGTGGGCGGGGCATTTTTCTCTATATGTATATAGTGAAGACATGTGAACACTCTAGAAGTCACATTTTTGGCCCAATTTTCATGAAATTTGGTCAAAACATTATTTTGTTTCCTTGATATGAGAGTTGAGATCAAAAATGGTTCCGGTCAGTTGAATAACATGGCTGCCAGAGGAGGGGGGGGCAGTTTTCGTTATTTGGCTATAGAGAAACCTTGTAAACACTCTAGAAGTCACAATTTTTGCCCAATCATCATGAAAGTTGGTCAAAACATTGGTTTTATTGATATCTCGGACGAGTTCGAAAATGGTTCAGATCGGTGAAAAAACATGGCCGCCAGTGGGCGGGGCATTTTTCTCTATATGTATATAGTGAAAACATGTAAACACTCTAGAAGTCATATTTTTGGCTCAATTTTCATGAAATTTGGTCAGAACATTATTTTGTTTCCTTGATATGAGAGTTGAGTTCGAAAATGGTTCCGATCAGTTGAATAACAGGGCTGCCAGAGGAGGGGGGGGGGGGGGGGGCAGTTTTCCTTATTTGGGTATAGAGAAACCTTGTAAACACTCTAGAAGTCACAATTTTTGCCCAATCATCATGAAAGTTGGTCAAAACATTGGTTTTATTGACACCTCGGACGAGTTCGAAAATGATCCAGATCGGTGATAAACATGGCCGCCAGTGGGCGGGGCATTTTTCTCTATATGTATATAGTGAAAACATGTGAACACTCTAGAAGTCACATTTTTGGCCCAATTTTCATGAAATTTGGTCAGAACATTTGATTCCTTGATATGAGAGTTGAGTTCGAAAATGGTTCTGGTCAGTTGAAAAATATGGCTGCCAGGGGGGGGGGGGCAGTTTTCCTTATTTGGCTATATAGAAACCTTGTAAACACACTAGAAGTCACAATTTTAGCCCAATCATCATGAAAGTTGGTCAAAACATTGGTTTTATTGACACCTCGGACTAGTCGAAAATGGTCCAGATCGGTGATAAACATGGCCGCCAGTGGGCGGGGCATTTTTCTCTATATGTATATAGTGAAAACATGTGAACACTCTAGAAGTCACATTTTTGGCCCAATTTTCATGAAATTTGGTCAGAACATTTGATTTCTTGATATGAGAGTTGAGTTCGAAAATGGTTCTGGTCAGTTGAATAATATGGCTGCCAGAGGGGGGGGGGGGCAGTTTTCCTTATTTGGCTATATAGAAACCTTGTAAACACACTAGAAGTCACAATTTTAGCCCAATCATCATGAAAGTTGGTCAAAACATTGGTTTTATTCATATCTCGGACTTGTTTGAAAATGGTTCAGGTCGGTGATAAAACATGGCCGCCAGTGCGGGGCATTTTTCTCTATATGTATATAGTGAAAACATGTGAACACTCTAGAAGTCACATTTTTGGCCCAATTTTCATGAAATTTGGTCAGAACATTATTTTGTTTCCTTGATATGAGAGTTGAGTTTGAAAATGGTTCCGGTCAGTTGAATAACATGGCTGCCGAGGGGGGGGGGCAGTTTTCTCCTATTTATATAGTAAAAGAAGCTTGTGAACACTCTAGAAGTCACATTTTTTTGCCCAATCATCATGAAACTTGGTGAAAAGATTGGTTTTATATATATCACATAATTAATGCCATAGTTATTGCCTTTAGATTGTTCAAATTTTCATTATATTATACAAAATCCTTGTAAACACTCTAGAAGGTCACAATTTGATTCAAATTTTATGAATTTGGTAATAATATTTATTATGCCCCCCTTCAAAGAAGAGGGGGTATATTGTTTTAATCATGTCGGTCGGTTGGTCCGTCCATTGGTTCGTCCAACAGATGGTTAGGCCTAGGATCATAAAACTTCATAGGTACTTTGGTCATGACTGGCAGATGACCCCTATTGATTTTCAGGTCACTAGGTCAAAGGTCAGAGTCACAGTGACTCGAAATAGTAAAATGGTTTCCGGATGATAACTCAAGAATGCTTAGGCCTAGTTTTTGTAAGCAAAGTTTGATGTTTGGTAAGGGGGGTCAACTCAAATTATAGGTCACCAGGTCAAATCTTACAAAAACAAAATCACTCCATATACCAGAGTTTTGGTTCAATAATGATGAAACTTGACCAGGATGTTTGTCTGGACAATATCTAGGTCAAGTTTGACGTTTGGTAAAGATTGAATGAACCGACTCCTCTCAGGTGAGCGAACTAGGGCCATCTTGGCCCTCTTGTTTTTGCTATTTTAAACTGAATTTTTTGTCGTGAGAAAATCATGTAAACATGATAATCAGTGTTGATTTTGGAGAAGAACTGTGGCATTGGTCACCGAATAGTGTTAGTGTTTGTATGCCTTCCTTTTTGTTTTACCTACCACATCCTAAATAATCAGCATTAACTAACATGTAATAGTCTGTATTTTGTTTACTGGTTATTGCTTATTTAACTCTTTGAATATGGGCCTTCACAATCAATTAACTGAAGAGTTTGTAACATTTACAATATCCATGAACCTGTATTTATGAATCTGCATCTCAATATCCTCAGAATTTCTACTTCAGATGGTATATAATCGCATACAGAAGTACACCATTGAACATCATCATCATTATTACATCAGGGACAACTCTTTCCACTTTTATGGTATTTTTCGTCTGTTCCAATCAAAATCCACTTAAGGCAGAGAGTGTTGTCACTGATTAGCCTGGACCACACAGGCTAATCTGGGACGAATTAAGGCAAATGCATTTAAACCCCTTTCCTCACAGAGCAGCTTATGTTGAATGATTGTCTGCTGATAGTTTGCTCACACAGATACTTTCACTACTTCAGGCAAAGGAGGCAGAGAATATCATCAAAATGCTGAGAAAGGACGCTAACAAGGTCAGGCTGGCTCTGTCTAGATGTACACATTATGACAGAGTTATACAGTTAGACATATGTCTTTGTGCAGAAGTACACATGATAATAGAGTTATAGAGTAAGAAATGAGGCTCGGCTCTGTCTAGATGTTCACATGATAATAGAGTTATAGATTAAGACTTGAGGTTCTGTCAAGATGTACAAGTTATAACAGTTATACAGTTAGATATATGTCTCTGTCTAGATGTACACATGGTAATAGAGTGATAGAGTAAGACATGAGGCTCTGTCTAGATGTACATATTATAATAGAGTTATAGAGTAAGACATGAGGCTCTGTCTAGATGAAAACATTATAATATAGTTATAGAGTAAGATACGAGGCTCTGTCTAGATGTACACATGATAATAGAGTTATAGAGTAAGACATGAGGCTCTGTCTAGATGTACACATTATAATAGAGTTATAGAGTAAGACATGAGGCTCTGTCTAGATGTACACATTCTAAAAGAGTTATAGAGTAACACACGAGGCTCTGTCTTGAAATACACATGATAATAGAGTTATAGAGTAAGACATGAGGCTCTGTCTAGATGTGCATATTATAATAGAGTTATAGAGTAAGACATGAGGCTCTGTCTAGATGAAAACATTATAATATAGTTATAGAGTAAGATACGAGGCTCTGTCTAGATGTACACATGATAATAGAGTTATAGAGTAAGACATGAGGCTCTGTCTAGATGTACACATTATAATAGAGTTATAGAGTAAGACACGAGGCTCTGTCTTGATAAACACATGATAATAGAGTTATAGAGTAAGACATGAAGCTCTGTCTAGATGTTAACATTTTAATAGAAGACATGAGGCTCTGTCTAGATGTACACATGATACCGGTAATAGAGTTATAAAGTAAGACATGAGGCTCTGTCTAGATAAAAACATTATAATAGAGTGATAGAGTAAAACATGAGGCTCTGTCTAGATGTACACATTATAATAGAGTTAAAGAGTAAGACATGTGGCTCTATCTAGATAAAAAAACATTATAATAGAGTTATAGAGTAAGACATGAAGCTCTGTCTAGATGTTAACATTATAATAGAAGACACGAGGCTCTGGATAGATGTGCACATGATAATAGAGTTAAAGGGTAAGACAGGAGGCTCTGTCTAGATAAAAACATTATAATAGAGTGATAGAGTAAAACATGAGGCTCTGTTTAGATGTACACATTATTACAGAGTTATAGAGTAAGACATGACGTTCTGTATAGATGTTAACATTATAATAGAGTTATAGAGTAAGACATGAGGCTCTGTCTAGATGTTAACATTATGATAGAGTTATAGAGTAAGACATGAGGCTCTGTCTAGATGTGCACATTATAATAGAGTTATAGAGTAAAACACGAGGCTCTGTCTAGATGAAAACATTATGATAGAGTTATAGAGAAAAACATGAGGTTCAGTCTAGATGTACACTTAATAATAGAGTTATACAGTTAGACATGAGACTCTGTGTAGATGTTCACATGATAATAGAGTAATAGAGTGAAACATGAGGCTCTGTCTAGATGAACACATGATAAAAGAGTAATAGAGTAAAATATAAGGCTCTGTCTAGATGAACACAAGATAATAGAGTGATAGAGTAAGACATGAGGCTCTGTCTAGATGTAAACATGATAATAGAGTTATAGAGTAAGACATGAGGCTCTGTCTAGATGAAAACATTATACCGGTAATAGAGTGATAGAGTAAGACATGAGGCTCTGTCTAGATGTAAACATGATAATAGAGTTAAAGAGTAAGACATTAGGCTTTGTCTAGATTTAAATATTATAATAGAGTTATAGAGTAAGACATGAGGCTCTGTCTAGATGTAAACATTATTATAGAGTTAAAGAGTAAGACATGAGGCTCTGTCTAGATGAAAACATTTTTTATAGAGTTATAGAGTTAGAAATAAGGTGTTTATGTGTAATCATTAATATGTCTGTTTTACAGATAGATGGATTGTGGTAAGAAAATGTGTGCCACTTCTATGTTCTTAAGCAGAATTATGTTTGTTTTATGAAATGTTTATGCGATACAAGAATTTTACTATTAAGATACCATATATGAAACTAGCTTTTTGTCAACTATGCAATTATACTTTTAAAAAAATTAAAAAGTAAATCGTTGTGAAGAAATTCTACCTTCAAGTAAATAGTGCTTGTGTATTTCTTAAACTTTGTCCTGATTAAAAGGGTGCAAAAATTATGCTGTACATGTTATTAAAATGTCATCTGCATAAAAACATGGTTGTTTTGTTTTTTAAATAAAAACTTGCGTAGAGAGCATTGAGATCTTTAATGTCTTAAAAGTTAAATGGCGCATTTCAACAAAAATATATATTACAAATGATGTGGAATTGACATTTCCTGATAATTAAAATCAAACACAATGTACCTATGTTGTTGCGGCCTTTCAGATAAGTAGTTATTGTTATCTGTATGATTGAACAGAAAATTTCGGACAAAAATTGATTTATTGTTGGGTTTGGTGAAACATGCTCAGCAGGTCTATTGACCTAGGTTGTAGACAGCGATGTTTTGACAAAATAGATTAACATGTGTGAGTGCAACTCTTTGCCTATATGGTCTATAACCAAAAGTATCACACTGGACTGAATCTTAAGTATTGATTAAAACAATACATTATTATAAATATCAAAGTTAATAGGTATGTAATGTAGAAAATATACACAGATTCTTCTGCAATGGGACAAATGATTTTCAAGCTTGAGATGACACATGTTTAACAAAATTTAACAGCCATCACTTTGAACAGGCATCAATGATTTGAAATAAATAAAAGAGCTGAAGGCACTTTAGGTGTTCGCTGTTGTAAAATGTCGTCCTTGATTAGCTTGTGCGCATTGCACAGGCTAATCAGTATGTACAGGCTAATCTTATTTGACATGGATTAAGCCCCGTTTTCCCTGAAAGCAGCCAATATGTACAGATTTCAATGATAAACACTAGATTGGCCAATCTCCTCTTACAAGCTGTTAAACACTATAAGTCATATAAACCCTCTGCAGTGTACCAGTGGTGAACTATGAACAGGCAAATGTGGTGGTTATCTTTCCTAGCAGATGCTCTATATAGCATTTGTCGTCTGCTGCAACAGGCAGTGGTTGTCTTTCCATACCGTACCTAAGGCTTCTAAGTACATACTGATTTGCAAAATATGGTCTGTAACATTTAGAGAACATTAAACATTTCATGGTCTAACTTGGTTGAAAATATGATATGATAGTTGATGTGCTTGTTATATTTTGGTGTGTCTTATACCCAGAAAAATACGGTAAATTGCCAAAACATGTTAAGTATATGAGTTATTAAAATAATCATAATTGTTATATTTGAATGACATTTATTTGAATGATTGTTGTCAACTGGTATGTTTTAGATCAACGCATACATTCTGTGTGGGAAGCTCAAGTCTGCCTACCTGCTGGCGGTGAAGGACGGTCGAACAGAGGAAGTGAGAAGAATTTTACGAGCAGCCAAGAGTATGAACCAACCGGCAGTGGTCAATATTTGTAACAAGTGGCTGGAACAGAACAGTGCTTGACCCGTATGAACCAGCCTGCAGTGGTCGATATCTGTCACAAGTGTCAGAACAGTGTTTAATCCATTATGGACAATAACAGTGCTTGACCAGTATGAACCAGCCTGCAGTGGTCAATATCTGTAACAAGTGACTAGAGCAGAATAGTGCTTGACCTGTATGAACCAGCCTGCCGTGGTCAATATCTGTAACAAGTGGCTGGAACAGAACAGTGCTTGACCAGAATGAACCAGCCTGCAGTGGTCAATATCTGTAACAAGTGACTGGAGAAGAATAGTGCTTGACCAGTATGAACCAGCCTGCAGTGGTCAATATCTGTAACAAGTGACTGGAGAAGAATAGTGCTTGACAGGTATGAACCAGCCTGCAGTGGTCAATATCTGTAACAAGTGACTAGAGAAGAATAGTGCATGACAGGTATGAACCAGCATGCAGTGGTCAATATCTGTTACAAGTGCCTGGAGAAGAACAGTGCTTGACCTGTATGAACCAGCCTGCAGTGGTCAATATTTGTAACAAGTGGCAGAACAGTGCTTGACCTGTATGAACCAGCCTGCAGTGGTCAATATTTGTAACAAGTGGCAGAACAGTTCTTAATCCATGGTGGACGATAATGAATTCTATTAGATACAAAGACAATTGATCATCAGTTGCTAACATCTGTAACAAGTGGAAATAACTGGGCTTGAAATGCAGCACATTTGAAGAATCAATCATTAAGGAATGTGGTGTTTCTGTAGAATTTTATGTTTAAAGTAAAAGTGCAATATTTAAATAATCTGCACATGTTTATAAAAATGTCTCCATTGGCATAGTTGTTTAGTTAGCAGGTTTTAGTCTCACATGAGCCCTTTTTGATAAAGACCTCACATGTTGCATATACTGGTAGACATCATTCGTGACAGAAACCAATCATATTATTAAATGTGAAACTGTTTGTATAGCAATTGTGGAAACATGCAAGCTGTTAAAGAAATGACTTATTTTATGTAAGACTTCAAATACAATTTGCTGTGCAAATGCGTAAAGAACACTCATGCTCATACTCCAATACCTTTGTGGAACATTGTCCCAAAAACTTTAGGGTATTCTGGTTTTGCGTAGATATTGTGCATATGTTTATAAAGGTAGATAAATGGGACCTGACAAATACTCCTTTTTGTAGAGGTTTTTGATTTGGAGGGTTTTCACAGTGTTTATGTTCAAGGGGTCTCTATTGTCTACATCAATAATATTATTGTTATTAGATTTTTTTTTCTCGCATATCATGTATAATAAAATTTTGACCATGTGTAATGGAGCCTTGTCCTGCAAACCTGGGCTTAATGCATGTGCAAAGTGTGGTCCGCACAAGCTTATCAGCGATAAAACTTTACGCTTTTATGGAACTTTTCGTTTGAAGGATGTCTCTTTCAAAAGAAAATTGAGTGTAGAGGGAAAGTGATGTCCCTATTAGCCTGTGTAGACTGTTCATACTGCACTCGCTTATCTGGGATGACACTTTATGCACATGCATTTAGCCCAATGTTACCAGACTGAGACTCAATAGATGACCTGCAGGTGCACCAGACTTGTGCTGCATAACTGTGGGTTTTTTTGATTTCATAAATATTCACTGCCTGTACATCACTACCTGAATGGCCACGTGCTACCTTTGGGCATTTATTGAACTTTATCCTGTCACATGCCTTTAAATCAGCCTGATAACCAGGTAACCTAATATCCCAATATTCTCTATTTTTTTTTTCTATGTTTATTGCCTGGTGCTGATTGTTGTGTTATTTGAAGTGTAGTTCGATGTCAAAATAAATGCAAATTTAACGTAAAACTATGCTTCCAAAATACATTAACGATATTATTAGTATTTGTTTTTATATTACTTGATAATTTGTTAACTTTGTTTTTTACGGGTGCATGTTATACAACATATTTATTAAACATGTATTAACCATTGTTGTCTTGTTTTGTAAAATCTGAACTCTACTGAAAATGAAAAGCAAGGAGTCTATTGAAATGTAACCTTATAAATCTGGTGTTACTTTTCAGGCTGGTTATTTGTAGCATTATAGGTCAAAAGTTACATTCTGAATGTGAACGATTACCTATTCGGTGACATTTTGTTAATATTTCAAGGAACATATACATTCTGAATGTGATTGTTTACCTTTTCATGGCGACATTTTCTTTATATTTTAAGGTGGGATAGCACATAAGTTGTGCAAATTTTATGAACATTTGTTTTTTATATTAAGTACATGTATGTCCCATGGCAAGTAATTTCTACATGATCAACATTATCATTTTCACAAAAGGCTTTGTTATTTTCACAATAGGGATGTTATTTATTTAATAAGCTGCAACATTACTATGTTTTACCTCACAAGTGTGACCTTTATGACATGTCAAATTCTCGCGATTTCAACGATTCATAAAATTAAAAAGATTTCAATATGTTTTTTTTTACACTGATGCATAATCAATTTAATTGATAAAAGAGTTTGTATAATGCATGTCCTGCAATGTCATGCACTCACGAATCAGCCATCTTGTAAGAGAAACGGTGAAGTATGTGTGACCACCAATTAGTACACACTCAGTCCTACTCCTAACGCAACACTTCTGTTTTTTTTATATTATTTCTCAGTTATTATAATACACAATTCGTCAAAATTTTGAATTAAAATAAGAGTTTAATGTCTACTAGGGTGTTTGTTCTTAATCGTGCACTGTATTTTGCAAAAAGAGCCAAACACACTATGTGATAGAGTGTAAAAACTAAGTGAAAAGTCATTTAACAAATAAACATATTCAAATGTTCAGAAAATAAGTGATAGAGAAATGGTGACTTAATATCTTGAGAGAAATGGTGACTTAATATCTTGTGTGCTAACATCTTGATCATGGATTTGATGACAGGTTCAACCGTCGACTCCTTTGATAGCTGATACCATAAAGTTTTTACTGAATATCAGTGAAATGGTCATTCATTTGCCCTGATCTAGTTTCCTGCCGGCTAAAAGCGATGATATAAGAAACAAACTTGAGAATTGCGGCTTCGATTACTGTCCGGTGTTAACTGTTTACACCGGACAGTAATCGAAGCTGCAATTCTCAAGTTTTTTACTAAACATTAATTGTTTAGGTGTTGATAATGGAAATTCAAGTAGGCAGGTAGCCAGCTACTGATATATGTATGTGCTCTCAGTTGTTCTGTACTTTTTGAATTGCTGATGTAATAAACAATCTGCAATTCTTTGCTATGTAATAAAACCTTAATAAAATAGGAACAAATTCTTTCAGATTGTCTACAGAGAGGGATATTATGCAAAAGAGAGCAAGATTATGAACCCACCTTACTTAACTTCTCTCAAGATTTAAGATAAATGAAGTCATTCCCAATACATTTTGAAAGCTTCTGGCGACTTATGCCACATCATAATAGCCGACATATGCTACGTAATACGTCACATATTGGAGTTAACTCTGTCATTTAAGATTCGTTTTATTTTAAAGGGGCCTTTTCAGGTTTGGGTAAATTGACAAAATTGAAAAAAGTTGTTTCAGATTCGCAAATTTTCGTTTTAGTTAAGATATTTGTAAAGAAACAGTAATACTGAACATTTACCATGCTCTAAAATAGCCATTATATGCTTCTTTTGACGATTTAAAAACCTGAAAATTATAAAGCGTTGCAACGCGAAACTAATGAACAATTTGGAGAGTTCTGTTGTTGTCGTTGTATTTTGTTAAACTACGAGAATTTGTATCAGGAAACATAGCCGAGTGGTCTTAGTGATAGACATTTTACTCCAGGACTCCAGGGGTCAGTGGTTCGAGCCCTGCTGAGGGTTACTTTTTTTTCTTTTTTTAATTGTATTCTTGATTTTAACTGGAGCTTTTTAGATCCAATGTTTACATTTATCAATATAAAGCATTTAATGACAAACTTCAAAACATGCCAAAATCTGTGAAAAGGCCCCTTTAAGGTCCACTTAAAGTTTGTTGACTTAATGTTGGAAATAACACCATACTTTTTCTTTTAATATTTAATTTCGTTAGTGAACAAGATCCTACTCTAGAAGCCTTTCATGTTACTGCATACATTACTAGAAAGCTCACCATAGAACATGAATCATGGATAACTTTTGTGTGACATCAATTTTTCGCAGAAATTCTTCATGAACGCATTTTATTATGTCTAAATTTCACCCTTACGCGTTTATAGTGGTTCAATAGTGTGAGCAAATAGTTTTAATCTGAAATTTACAGGCAATTCTTAATTATTAGCCTGAACATGCATTAACATCCCCTTTCAAGCTTTTAATGATTCCAAATATCGTCACAGGTTGCTTAATTGTGATAGTCAACAGCATCATCAGTTGCACCCCCAGTCTCAAGAAGGCAACTGAAATGCAAATATTTGGACCAGGCGCCTACCAAGATTTGGCATACAAAAGACCAACGACAGAGGGATATGATTTCTTGAGTTTGATAATCTGCACCCACAAAAACCGTCATGAACAGCAACCTGGAATGCCCCATATGGGCAAGTACACAGCCAAATTGATTTCTCACTGGCGCCGCAAAGGTTCAAGTCCAGCATCAACAGGGCGAACACAAGAACATTTTCTTGTGCACGCATTTGCAGTGACAAACCATCATCAAGCTGAAATTAAAGAACAAGCACATCACAATGAGCCCTTGCATTAGATTTCACTTAGAGAAAATTAAAGATCCAGAGATAGCAGGGGCATTGCAAGATTTAAAGCACATATAGGTGGCAAGTTTGCAGCTCTAAACATCTTATACAATGATATTAACACCATCACCAACATCACCAATGAAGTTCTTCTGTCATCGGCTGAAGATATTCTTGGGAGAGAGCGCAGGAAGATGACCGAGATCATGGAGATGAGGCATTAGAAGTACACCAGCTTGACCTTAATAACAAATGACCAGACAGCAATTCTGGAGGTAAGGAAGAAGATGAAAGAGGCTAGTGAAGAATGGATTGAGGAGCATTGTCAAAGAAATGACCAAAAGCAGCAGTGAGAAAGCCTACAGCACCCTCAAGACTCTCATGAAAACCAGTCAGCACAAGGCCAGTGTTATAGCAGATGCCGATGGGAACCTCTGACCAAGGGGCCCACAGTACTGAACAAGTGGACCAAACACTGCTGTTACCTCAATGACCGCCCGATTCAACAAGACCCCAGTCTCATATAGGATGATTCCAAAAACTGACAATGAAAGTCCTCTCATACTAAAGGTGGAGGAGGCATTGCGTAATCTTAAGGCAAGAAAATCTCCAGTAGTGGACAAGGTCCCTTCTGATTAAGCATGGAGGATAGGCAATGACTGCAGCAATTACAGCACTGTGCCACAGGATCTGGGAGGATGAAAAGTGGCAAAAAAGCTGACCAAGTTTCTGGTCATCTCCTCACTTTTGCCGAACCATCAGCATCATCAACCATTCCATTAGTCATGCTACGCATCATCCTCAATTGATTCAAAAGCAAGGCCGAGGAACTGCTGGCTAAAGAGCAGGCTGTATTAAGAGCTGGGCGCAGCACAGTGAAACAAATCTGAACTGCAGAATCATCATTGAGAAACACGTGCAACACCTATGTTAGCTTTTTCACAACTTCATCGACTTCAAAAAAGCTTTCAATCTCGTTTAGCATGAGGGCCTATGGCAATTCTGACAGGTTTCAATATTGACCAAGAGCTGGTGCAGGTCATTATAGGACTCTATGGAAATGGCAGCAGTGCAGTACTTATCAATGTACAAATGGATGACTTCTTCAAGACAACAGTGGGCGTCCTTCATGGATGTCTGCTCTCTAATACCTCACCAAAAGACTATTTGACAGAAGAGGAGAATATGGGATGAAGGTCAGCATGGAGAAGTCGAGAAAAAAAGGTGAAAAGTAAAAAGAATACCATGAATGGTAAGAAGCTTAAAGAAGTGACCAGCTTCAAGTATTTAGAAGCAAACTTGTACAATATCCAACATGGTTAATTTCCGAACAAAAATTGCCCAGGTGAATGCAGTGACGCGAGCCTGAGCAGGTATATGACAAGCAGCTCCATCAGCTTCAACACCAAGTACTGACTCTACAAGTCCCTCATAGTCTCCATCCTTCTGTACGGCTGCAAGACATGGACGCTTAATGTGGACAATAACGCAGGATACAGGTCTTTGAACACATGTGTCTCAATAGACCGCTCCGCATCTCCTACAAAGAGCACAGGACCAACAAGGTTCGTCCAGAACATGACAGCAGCACTTGTTTGCCCACAAGAGCCCCTTATGGCGACCGTCAATTGATGAAAGTTGGCTTGGTTTTGACAAGTCACCAGGCAGGACAATGTGAAAGATTGGAGGTCCCGCCCCCATTAATGAGCTACTCTCAGCAGCCCACAACAGACCTAACTGGCGGAGGACCTCTGTATTGTGATCCCTAATTTCCACCCAGCAACCTGATTGATTAAGAGACTGATAATAATTAATCTCATTAGAGATAATTGAATAGATTATTCGTCATTTACTATAAAGGGTGCTTGTCGCTTATTGATGTTTTACAAAGGCTCTAATTTATCGTTTGCAATATAAAGTAAACGATGCAGTGCAATTGAAATGTTTTTATGATAAAAAACTTAATAATAATTTACACTTGGATACTTTTCTAATGCAACACTTTTCAAACTTGAATATCTCTGTTATGAGTTAAGATTTTGATTTAAAAAAAATAATTTGATCATTTGTATTTTATAGTTCTCTGGTATAAGCTTTCGTGAAGGGGAAGTACTCTTGCAATAATTTTTTTGAGTATTTTTTTAATGTCGACAATAGCCCCTCTGTAGATGACTTATTGTGGGGTGTAGGTTTTTGTCCATAAAATGAAGAACAGTAATGTGGTTAAAAAGAAAAAGACCTTTCTACACCGTTGTTATTTGTGTTATTAATTGACAACCAGTTGTTTATGTATGCGGGATTTGCATGTTTGTCTGAAACAGGTGGCTTTTACAGAGATTCAGGTGAGAGCGTCGCCTTGGGCGTATAAACTATTTGCATGATTCGTACCTATATAAGTCGTACCCAATCTTTATTCATATATACACGAGGATCCGTATTTACTGATCTCATAGCGTTGTCTGGTTAGCGCAGAGGTTGGTACACGCGCTTCTTACCTAGGCGCCTTGGGTACAATCCTGATGCTAGCGCATGTTACCATAGTTTTGGGTCACCATAATGGACAGGTGGGGTTTCCTTTAGTCCAACTTGTTGACGCTCTCAAATATTAAGCTATGTTTTATATTGGTAATATTTGGAGCGTACAACCAGGGAAGGACTCAACAATGGTGGAAAGTTTTCCTTCTTTGTCTATTTTGTGCGCAACATTGTCATTCAAGCCCCTATATCAGACACTTAATATCAATGGATTGCAATAATATTTACATACCTGTGTAGATAATTCATTTCTCTATAATGTTCCGTAAAAATTATGTAATGACACTTTGAATTGTGCACGCCTGAGCAATTTAAATCCAACCACTATTCAAATTTTCAATATTTCTCGATTCACTCGCTGTGAAGATAAAAATCGATAACACAGCCTCGATGTAAAGCATGTGGAAGAATAAACGGTGTAAAATACAGTTTGCGTTTGTCTGTTGTGGTGCAGAGCGTTATATAGTATACTGATGTTATTTTACTGTTTTGGATTAATTAAGCATTGTTTTTTTTCCAAAGTGACAATTTAAAAGTTCTGAAATAAATAACATCTTTTATTTTTATATGGTACATAAATAATTATAATAGTGATACAGATCGTACAGTATACCATCCTATGTAATGTAGAATATAAGTACATAAAACAACACAGACAGAGGTGCGAAAAAGACATGCATAAAAAGTTGCTGAAACTTAGAAGAGTGAATAGAAACTGCACCATATCTGTTTTGAACATATGCTTATTAAATCGACAAAAATGAGCATACTAGATCTACTTAGGTAAAAGTCGGTGTTAAGTGCTCATGTTAAATAAAATTACGTGTACACGTTACACCGTAATGCCTTCTTCTGATTGGTTCATATTTAAATCAGTTTGATGACATGGAGACAGGTCAGTGATTGATTTGCGATTTAAGCAGAAGTTTAACTGAAGAATTTATGCCTTTCTAACTTCAATTCAAAGATATTTGAGATAAAAATGGACTTCAGAACTAAAACATTATGAGTTGGTAATGTTATTTTGCAATTTTACGCAATTTGATGAAAATTAAACTTTCTGGTGTCCACCACATAATTGACTTTTCCCCGATAAGACGTTCCAAAGAATTTAGCCCATATAAAAAGTATCTCTAAATTCTTTGCGCGTTTTATAAATAAGACTAGGGTTTCCTTCACTTCAGGTACAGTACACTCCACGCGTTTTCACCAATTTCCCTCCATACTCCGCGGGGATTGACCTGGAGGGAGATTAAGAAAATCCCGCGAGACGCGGCGTTTGCATGATTTTGGACGCGGAGGTAAACGATCGGCAAAACTGATAATCCGACGCGGCGACCCTCGGCTTTGGCAACGCGGGGGAAACTCCGCGTTTTACGAGATAACGATCAATTTAATTTTGTTTGACTTCCTGATTTTTAAATAAAATTACATTTTTTACAAGTACATACATATTCATGTAGTATAATATTTACAATTAAAAAAAACAACCAAGATAGATCGATCCTGACGTGGTTGTAGAAGTAGTTGTTGTATAGAAAACTCGTTGATTTACGACAAACAAAACGTCGTCTTTTAACTAATACTTACCAATTAATATAAACACAGTTTGCAACATTGTTTTTATTTTGATAATTTAATCCAAAGTTTTCATGTTAGCAGGTGATTTTCTATACTGAACATGTAAACAAATGACCAAGGACCCTAAAAATCTCGCAAATCTGTGTGAATTGACAGTTTGACGTCATCAAAGAAAAGCCGCTTCCTGTCTAAAGGCATAACTTACTCAAGTAAACACGTTCAACGAATGCATAAGGAATGGTTTTAATTGTCGGAACAAAGTCAATTCTCTGCTCGCTAATGCATTTATTTTCTCTTTGAAGTTAGGTTATTCCATTGATTGCTAAAAAAAGGTGGTAACTATTGAGTTGATAGTTGCATTTAATATTCACAGTTGTATTCTTGTTGCGTCGACATTCAAAACAATGTTTACCAGTAATTATGGACCAAATCGGCAGAGTGACATTCACACATGTTAATCCCTTTGGTCAAAACACCGCAGACAGCAGACTACACAATAGGTCAGTAGACAAGCTTTGCGTGTTTTCATAACGTCAAACACTTAAAATCCAGTTCTGCCCAGATGTCTTCTTTAATCAGTTTACAGTACAATTACTGTTTAAATAATTACTCTACTAAAATACCGTAACGATAAAGATTCGGCGTATGGTGTCCAGTCGTTACACCCCCTGGACGTTACACCCCTGGTCTTTACATCCTCTAAGCCTGGACGTTACACCTCCCAAGAAATTGATTAGATTAGAAAGGTGTAATCAACTAATGAACCACTAATTGGATTTGTCATGTAAGATGACACTGATGAGATTAATGGTTGCTCAAATTATTTAATTGAGCAGCCATCATCTAAAACATTAATTTTTATTTCACCAGAATGACTGTAATTATATGCATCTAAATCATAAATACTTTTTTCAGGAATATACAGGCAGAAAAAACTTTGAAAATAAAATAAAAATAATGATAAATAAAAAAATATTTTTAATAAACAAAACACAATCTTAAATTTATACATTTATTTTTATTTCACCATAATGTAATAATATGCATCTAAATCATTTATACTTTTTTTCAGGAATATACAGACAGAAATAACTTTGAAAATAAAATACAAATTATGATTGATTAAAAAAAACTAAAATAATATTGCCAAGAAATCCCACTTCACTTTGAACAGTATATACACTTCCTGCTTGTGAGTTTTCACAATTCTAGACAATTTCTATACTTTATATTCGGTATCACCACATCTAATATGCTGCCATAATCCACAATTATCACATGAAACAGCAAAATCAGAACTATTAACGCGCTTTTTTTTACAATTTGAATCAATACACCAAAATTTTTGTTTTGGGGGCATTTTGACATAGTAACAGTGTATACCTAAAGTATGATATTCTCTAAAATTGTTCTGGTATATATTGGGACAATAAGTAAAAACAATTTGCATTGAGTATTTGTTTTATTAACTTTGTTACCTTTGATGTTTTGATATTCTTTTGCCATGATCAATTAACCAATTATTTGAAAAGATCAAAGAACAATGTTTTCGACACGATTTTTTTATATTTCCTAATTAAAACTGCACATCAATAAGACAGACATACAGACAAACAAACAATAAAAAAAACTTGGACAGACCCCCATTGGACACACATTAAAGCAGGAACATCATTAATCAAGTAAAGTGTGCCCCATGGTAGGTGTGATCACACCTTAGTAACCTAATCAATTATGTTTACATCTTGGGAGGTGTAATGTCCAGGCTTAGAGGGTGTAAAGACTAGGGGTGTAACGTCCAGGGGGTGTAAGGACTGGAAATCCGGCGTATTCGATTCAAAATTATTTTGGAGGAAATATCAACTTATTCGCGATATAATTTTGTTAAAAAATACCAAAGAAACTTTTAACCGAAATCAACCAAAATTCAATGTTCTCTGCGCTACAAAGTTTGTATAAAAAAATCAATACACGCGGCAGGAGTATACCTTGACCTTGTACATTACAGCATAATTTTCGCGCGCTTTTGTCAGGAAATATACATGATGACTGTATATTGGAAGCATTTGTAAACGTCGTGTTAACATTAATAATCGTAGTGTGTTTCGGATTACTAATTATTATTCTCATGTGGAAATTTTACGGAACATTTATTATTGTCTTATATGTGTTATGATTTAAATATTAATTTGTCAAATGTCTTATTTTCATTCATATTGTAGACGTACCTGTGAATTAAAAAACATAATTTTTATACGTATAAATTTTCTATATACAATTATCTTTTTTATACATGTACACAGGGATGTATAATAGATTATACATCCCTGATGTACATGTACTACAGTTTTTAAACAATTTATTATAACAATGTTTTTATTTTTTTGGCATGCCCAGAAGCACACTGCTAACGCGGCGTTGCGCGGCGGTCACTGATAAGAACGGAAATTTTCTGCATTTACCGACTAGGCTAAAGTAATACACGCCGCGGGAATTAGCGAACGCGGCGTAACGCCGAGCGTTTTATCGAGTTCACCTCGCTCTCTCAACGCCGCGTGAACACTCGCTAGCAGAAAAAAAACGCGGAGGGAGCGCGTTTATTGGGGAAAACGCGTGGAGTGTACTGTAGCCCAACACACAGGTTGCAGTAAGGTACCCTGGATCGTTTAACTATCCAGGGTACATTACTTCCACTTGTGGCCCAACATGGTACTGTATTCTTGTGGTATTAAAGGAATAATCATACACCATCTTTATATATCACATAAATGATTACTGCATTTCAGCATTTCTTTTTAATCACAAAAAACCATAAATTTTAATGTCTAGATTGAACTTTACTGGTAATAAGTTGTTTATCACAAGTGCATATATTCTTATCTATTATCACATCTGGTATTTCCGCAGTAAATAGGATAGATAGTACTTATAGTAAATCAAACTCGAATAACATAGATCTGACATACCATCAAAAGATACAATCAATTAAGTTGATATCATTTTGAGTAATTTAAATTTAAAAAAACAACATATATGAATATCACTTTAATTGTTGAACACAGTTTAGTTATTTTGTTATTAAATGAATTAAATTAGACGTATTCAAATGTTTGACTGAAACAAGAATGAAAAAAATTAGTGGTGTGCATCCATGTCTGACCCAAGCACCTGCAAGCAGATGTGCACAATTATGTTGTGAAATAGTGAAGAAATGTCATTTCTAGATGGACTTTTACTTGATTTCGGCTTCAAATTATGGCTCCATCATTTTGGACATAAAAATACCAATTTGTGTTTGATATTGGCAGCGATCGAGAGATGTTTTATTCGCAGATTTAACAAATAGGACGCAAATTATTGTTTGTAAACTCGATGGCATAAACGCAATACTGCGAGAATACCAGATTTGAGTATACTTTGGCTTTCCCTGAACAAGACCACGCAAAAAATATATATCTTTAAGTAAAAACACAAGCTTGAAGTTGTAGCTATTATTTATAAAAAATTCCCATCTTAAGTAAGTCTAGTAAGTTAATGAAGTAGGGGTGCTGGGACACACTCCCCTCCTCATATGGTATAGGCTCATAACTACACAATAGTATAGGCTCATAACTACACACCAACCTCCAATCAGTCAGTGCTATATCTGGGACACACTCCCCTCCTCATATAGTATAGGCTCATAACTACACACCAACCTCCAATCAGTCAGTGCTATATCTGGGACACACTCCCCTTCTCATATAGTATAGGCTCATAACTACACACCAGCCTCCAATCAGTCAGTGCTATATCTGGGACACACTCCCCTCCTCATATAGTATAGGCTCATAACTACACACCAACCTCCAATCAGTCAGTGCTATATATCTGTGGCTTTATTCCCACTTGAATTTAGGTCGATAGTTTTACAAGCTGTTATTCTGGTGAACCAACAAATATTTATATTACTTGTACATGATATTTGAACATGTATTGACTGAATTAAGGAAACAACCAAATTACATGTACATAAATACTTAAATCCTTCTGTTTAAAATCAATGCGCTTTTAATATTTTGTGTGAAGTCCTCCATATTTTTTTGTGAATTAGGGCAAGCATGCTGTGAAACTTGCATAATGCTGATAATAACATGATTTCTGCGCCGTTTTCTTTTTAACTAAGTATTAATTATATCATAACACGCATATTGCTATCCCCTGATAATTTTTTTTGCTACATGAAATTGGCAATACTTGTGTAGACGCAGTATATAATGCATACATGTATAAAATAAATAGCTGAGAATTAACTAAGTTTGCTCAATGATTTTGTAGTGTTGATGTGCTTGTCAAGTTTGAGATGTCATATTATTGTTATGTTATTCACAAATTCATAACAAATGTTGTAATCTGTAAAGTGACCATAGGTACGAGAAAAACAAGTAAATATTGTATTTCTATTTACTGATTTCAGTAGTAACAAAATATACTTTTTTAATTGTATGCAGAATGAACTAAAGCACATCCTGGATTTTCAGATCTGTTACGCCTTGGTGTTAAGTTCGTAAACGTAGATCATGTGGCACGAAGCGCGACGGCAGGAGAAGAAGATAAGAGGGCTGATGGTGGATTACAAGAAACGGGCAGAACGACGCAGAGAGTTCTATGAGAAAATTGTATGTTTAATGTCTTCATTTTCATCTGATTTTAGAATTTAAAATAATTCAACGATACAGAGTCATTCATTTAATGCTATGTTGAAATATTGTTTAAGGCAAGTTGGTGACATTGGTCTGTGCAAAAATGTGTTTTAATCACAGAACTTGATTTGATTTAGAGCTGATTAATCTTACATAGTGTTGAAAAAGTCATAAAATTTCTCAATTTGGTAAAAAAAACTACTTTAATTTTCTCAATCTTACAGGTATCACTATCTCTTCTCCAAAAGTGTTTCCGAAAAATGTTGGTATCATAACATTAAGAAACTAGAAATGGCGCGGCAGAGGCCGACGCGTATCCCCACGCCGAATGTTTGACCTAGGTGTGCCCCAGGGTTGGTAATGGGGCCAAGCATAGCTGAGATTGACCGTATTGTCATAAGAGAAGTTCATCATCAATTAGAAGTGAATTGGTGTAGAAATGAAGAAGTTATAGTAAAAGGCAATTTTGGGTGGGTGTGGTCTATGTGGGCGGGGCCCCAGGGTTGGTAATTGTGCCATGCATAGTTGAGATTGACCGTATTGTCATAAGAGAAGTTCAGTATCAATTTGAAGTGAATCGGTGTAGAAATGAAGAAATTATAGTAAAAGGCAATTTTGGGCGGGTGTGGTCTATGTGGGCGGGGCCCCAGGGTTGGTAATGGGGCCATGCATAGTTGAGATTGACTGTATTGTCATAAGAGAAGTTCAATATCAATTTGAAGTGAATCGGTGTAGAAATGAAGAAATTATAGTAAAGGCAATTTTGGGTGGGTGTGGTCTATGTGGGCGGGGCCCCAGGGTTGGTTATGGGGCCATGCATAGTTGAGATTGACCCTAATGTCATAAGAGAAGTTCAGTATCAATTTGAAGTGAATCCGTGTAGAAATGAAAAAATTATAGTAAATGGAATTTTTTGGTGGGTGTGGCCTATGTGGGCGGGCGCCCCAGGGTTGGGATTGGGGCCATGCATAGTTGAGATTGACCCTAATGTCATAACAAAAGTTCAGTATCAATTTGAAGTGAATCCGTGTAGAAATGAAAAAATTATAGTAAATGGAAATTTTTGGTGGGTGTGGCCTATGTGGGCGGGGCGCCCCAGGGTTGGGAATGGGGCCATGCATGGTTGAGATTGACCGTATTGTCATAAGAGAGGTCCAGTATCAATTTGAAGTGAATCGGTGTAGAAATAAAGAAGTAAATGTAAAATAACCTAAAAAAATGAGTGATAATTTCTGACGCGGCCCCACCCCAACCGCTATAACTTTTGACCCAGGGGTCAGATCAAAATTCCAAATAGTGCAGGGTCGCATATATGCTCATAGCTACCATGTGTGTAAGTTTCAAGGTTCTAGTGCTTTTAGTGTAGGAGGAGATAGTGGCCAGGACGGACGGACGGACGGCGGAGATAACCACAATATCCCCACCTTTTTTTCAAAAAGCGTGGGGATAAAAAAGTATAAAAAGTTCAATATAAACATTATTTATTTGTTTTGACATAATATTGTATCAGGGTTTTTTTTGGCCCGATTTTATAGCCGAAATTCGGCTATGTTCCCAATCCCAAAAAGTATACTTTTTCCCCAAAATGTGGCAAAAAATTTCCAATTAAAAAAAAAATAATAATTTTTTTTCAATTCAATTACATCTAACAAAGTATTATATGATTTTGTTCTTTTAATTTGAATGATTATAAAGAGTTATATCAAATTTAGTATTTCCCTAATCAGTGGAATTATCATGTGGAAAAAAAGGCTAATGAATGTATTTTCCCAATTTCATGAAAATGCCGATAAAATTCCCAATTCCAAAGCCATGGGCTATCTTCCCAAAAAGTGGAAAAAAAAACCTGTGTATATTTTGGATATTAATTGTTTGTGCTTAATAATTGAGACAGTGTTCTCCAGAAAAAAATTTGGGAAGCCAGTTATATTTTGAAAGTAGCCGGAGACTAAGCAATACAATGGGTGTATTTGTACCATTATAATTGATATTTTGAGGAAAGTAGCCGGAATCCAGATTGAATGTAACCCGTGAAAGCGCCTGCTGCCGGTGCTTCCGGGGAACACTATTTTTCAGTGATGTTTTTTAAACTTTCAGAAAGCAGACCCAGCCCAGTTTGTGCGTGTGTTTGGCCAGACTTGCAAGATTGCACTGGATCCAGCCATATCCCTGGCTGCAGAGAGTCCTCAGACTATGTATGGGTCTTGTAATTACAGAAAGTCCTCAAGCTATGTATGGGTGGTGTAATAACAGAGAGTCCTCAAGCTATGTATGGGTCTTGTAATTACAGAGAGTCCTCAAGCTATGTATGAGTCTTGTAATTACAGAGAGTCCTCAAGCTATGTATGGGTCGTGTAATAACAGAGAGTTCTCAAACTATGTATGGGTCGTGCAATAACAGAGGGTTCTCAAACTATGTATGGATCGTGTAATAACAGAGAGTTTTCAAACTATGTATGGGTTGTGTAATAACAGTTCTCAAACTATGTATGGGTCTTGTAATTACAGAGTCCTCAAACTATGTATGGGTCTTGTAATTACAGAGAGTCCTCAAAATATGTAAGGGGTCTTGTAATTACAGAGAATCCTCAAAATATGTAGGGGTCTTGTAATTACAGAGTCCTCAAACTATGTATGGGTCTTGTAATTAGAGAGTCCTCAAACCATGTATGGGTCTTGTAATTACAGAGTCCTCAAACTATGTAAGGGGTCTTGTAATTACAGAGAGTCCTCAAAATATGTAGGGGTCTTGTAATTACAGAGTCCTCAAACTATGTATGGGTCTTGTAATTACAGAGTCCTCAAACTATGTAAGGGGTCTTGTAATTACAGAGAGTCCTCAAAATATGTAGGGGTCTTGTAATTACAGAGTCCTCAAAATATGTATGGGTCTTGTAATTACAGAGAGTCCTTAAACTATGTAGGAGTCTTGTAATTACAGAGAGTCCTTAAAATATGTAGGGGTCTTGTAATTACAGAGAGTCCTCAAACTATGTTAGGGGTCTTGTAATTACAGAGAATCCTCAAAATATGTAGGGGTCTTGTAATTACAGAGAGTCCTCAAACTATGTATGGGTGTTGTAATTACAGAGTCCTCAAACTATATAGGGGTCTTGTAATTACAGAGAGTCCTTAAACTATGTATGTATGTATGTATGGGTCTTAATGTGTAAATGTTGATAACATACATCTTAGTTACGTTTCTTTTTCTGGCTAGTTTACATTTTCTAATCAGTACCATTTTGCAACATTCCCAGATGATTTACCACATGAATCATGTTCTTATGTGTCCCTATGTGTTACAGGATGCCCTGGCAGGGTGACACCAGCAACATGATTGACAGGTTTGATGTGAGAGCCCACCTTGATATCATGCCTCCTGAGAAATCTTACACTGTTGAGTAAGTTACACTCCACTGATTGTTGGCACACTGTTGAGAATTGTTGTTGTCTGTCAGCCCGTTTGTCTGTCCAGGTGTCCTCTGTCACGAAATTTATTTTTTTGGCAGGGGATATCAATTCAACGAATTTGCTTGTTCTTTCAGCACTGTCTGTTGCAATGACATATGAGTATTAATAAATCTACGATCCACCATAAATTGTTGGGGAAAGTTGCTCCTGGATGCTTGCTTATTTATATTTCTGCTGTTACCCATGTCGTTGTATAACTGCATGTTTCAGTCTCTTGATGAACCAATTATTCAATAGATAAATCGAGTCAGTCTTCTTAATTTAAAAACTACTTTCCTCCATTTTGTGTAATGTACGGCTAAGTACGGTATTTCAGACTGACCAAGGGGGAGGCTTCAGACGAGAGAAAGGCCAACTATGAGAGGTATAGGATACTGGTGGAGAATGAATGTGCCGGACGTAAGTGCAGAACATTCTCAATCTTCTCAACAGTCTCCATCATTTGAGCTGCCGAAAGCTTTGTAATTTAACTTAATTGAACATGAGCCTTTGCTCTGGGAAAACAGGCTTAATGCATGCGTGTTTCCCCAGACAAGCCTTTGTAGTCTACAGGACAACACTTTCCACCTTGAATGGATTTTAATTAATATGAGACTTCCTCTCAATAATAAATGTGGATTGTGGCCTACACAGGCTAATAGGGTACTATACTTTATTCCCATGCTTTAAGCCCAGTTTTCCTAGAACAATGCGCAATTTATTATTCATCCACACTTTAGTTGTCTACATAAATGCAGTTTGGAAGTTCTCTTTTTGTGCTAGCACTATTGTTTGGGTAATTATCATAAGGTATTATATTTGGCAATATAGTTAGCGATTGTGCCATACAGACCATGGTCAATTATTATTTCAAAAGCATTTAGCTGTTATCAATTGAACTGTCAAGGGTTCCATAATTCAAAACAGCACATGGTACAACCATTATGACACTGAAGAATGAACTTGAACATTATTTATAACCCATACGACACGTACATACAAATTCTGTAAAATCATTTGTATTTTTGGCATGATAATTTTAGGTTTAAAAAGAAAATTACTTTATTGGACTTGTAAATTGGTGGTTTTCTGATTTTGAAAAAAAGAAAAGAGGAATTGGAAAGGTCATTTTTCCATGTGTTTGTGTTAAAATCATGGATCGGTCAGCCCACAAAATCAACGAAAATTAATGAACCATTAATTATAATCATTTTACAGTAGTTGTCAATGTTAAAAGAGAGATTAATGTACAATTTCATATATGGATGATTTTACAGTTATAAATACATTTACAGTGACAGAAGAGCAGGCACTTCACCAGTTATACATTGATGAGCAGTTTGGAGCCATCAATAAGGACAATGAGGAGGAGAAACAGAAGTGAGTATATATTGATAAGCAGTTTGGAGCCATCATTAAGAACAATGAGGAGGAGAAACAAAAGTGAGTATACATTGATAAGCAGTTTGGACCTATCAATAAGGACAATGAGGAGGAGAAACAGAGGTGAGTATACATTAATGAGCAGTTTGGAGCCATCAATAAGGACAGTGAGTAGGAGAAACAGAAGTGAGTATACATTGATGAGCAGTTTGGAGCCATCAATAAGGACAATTAGGAGAAACAGAAGTGAGTATACATTAATGAGCAGTTTGAAGCCATCAATAAGGAAAATAAGGAGGAGAAATAGAAGTGAGTATACATTGATGAGCAGTTTGGAGCCATCAATAAGGACAATGAGGAGGAGAAACAAAAGTGAGTATACATTGATGAGCAGTTTGGAGCTATTAATAAGGACAATGAGGAGGAGAAATACAGGTGAGTATACATTGATGACATTGATTAGCAGTTTTTAGCTATCAATAATGACAATGAGGAGGAGAAACAGAAGTGAGTATTCATTGATTAGCAGTTTGGAGCTATCAATTAGGACAATGAGGAGGAGAAACAAAAGTGAGTAAACATTGATGAGCAATTTGGAGCCATCAATATGGACAATGAGGAGGAGAAACAGAAGTGATTATACATTGATGAGCAGTTTGGAGCCATCAATAAGGACAATGAGGAGGAGAAACAGAAGTGAGTAAACATTGATGAGCAGTTTGGAGCCATCAATAAGGACAATGAGGAGGAGAAACAGAAGTGAGTATACATACATAAGCAGTTTGGAGCCATCAATAAGGACAATAAGGACAAAGAGGAGGAGAAACAGAAGTGAGTATACATTGATGCTTAGTTTGGAGTCATCAATAAGGACAATGAGGAGGAGAAACAGAAGTGAGTATACATTGATGAGCAGTTTGGAGCCATCAATAAGGACAAGGAGGTCGAGAAACAGAAGTTAGTATACATTGATGAGCTGTTTGGAGCCATCAATAAGGACAATTAGGAGGAGAAACAGAAGTGAGTATACATTGATGAGGATTTTTAAGCCATCAATAAGGACAATGAGGAGGAGAAACAGAAGTTAGCAGACCTTGAAGGGCACAGGTGTGAGTCTTCTACCTTGAACTTAACATAATTGATCTGCACTTTGGGAAATGGAGAATAATGCATATGTTTGAAGAATCACACACTTAACGCACACACAAAAAGCCCAGGTTTTCCAGAATCGTCCTGTTTATTTGATTGGTCAATGGTTATGCATTGTTATTGTCCCCTACCGGTAAAACCGGAAGGGACTTATGGTTTGCGCTCTGTGTGTCCGTCAGTCAGTCAGTCAGTCTGTCACACTTTTCTGGATCCTGCGATAACTTTAAAAGTTCTTCATACTTTTTCATGAAACTGAAAACATGGATAGATGGCAATATGGAGATTATGCACGTCATTTCATTTTGTTCCTACATCAAAAATTCTGGTTGCTATGGCAACAAAAAATTTATTTTTAGCTCATCTATGAAAAAAAATTATGAGCTATTGTCATCACCTTGGCGTCGGCGTCTGCGTCGGCGTCGGCGTCCGGTTAAGTTTTGCGTTTAGGTCCACTTTTTCTCAGAAAGTATCAATGCTATTGCATTCAAACTTGGTACACTTACTTACTATCATGAGGGGACTGGGCAGGCAAAGTTAGATAACTCTGGCGTGCATTTTGACTGAATTATGTGCCCTTTTTATACTTAGAAAATTGAAAATTTTGGTTAAGTTTTGCGTTAAGGTCCACTTTTTTCAGAAAGTATCAATGCTATTGCATTCAAACTTGGTACACTTACTAACTATCATGAGGGGACTGGGCAGGCAAAGTTAGATAACTCTGGCGTGCATTTTGACAGAATTATGTGCCCTTTTTATACTTAGAAAATTGAAAATTTGGTTAAGTTTTGTGTTTAGGTCAACTTTATTCCTACAGTATCAAGGCTATTGCTTTCAAACTTCAAATACTTTCATGCTATCATGAGGTTACTGTACCTGGCAAGTTGAATTTTACCTTGACCTTTGAATGACCTTGACTCTCAAGGTCAAATTATTAAAGTTTGCTAAAATTGCCATAACTTCTTTATTTATGATTAGATTTGATTGATACTTTGACAAAACTACTCTTACCTGACATAACACAATAGACTCCACCCAAACCATCCCCCGTGCCCCCCCTCCCCCCCCCCCCCCCCCGAATCCCCCCCCCCTATTTTTTTATTATATTTTATTTTTATTTTTTTTAAGATCATCTCACAAATGACCACCACACCCTCACACTATACCCCCCCCACCCCCCCCAATTTTTTTTTTAAACGGTTAAAAAACACAACTATTAATTGTTTGAAATACCGTCCAACCATCGCACCCAGGAATCCCCCCCACCCCCCCTTTCCCCACCCGAATCCCCCCCTAAATTTTTTTTTTTTTTTTTGTAAGATCATCTCACAAATTACCACCACACCCTCACACTATACCCCCCCCCCCCACCTCACCCCCCCAAATTTTTTATTTTTTTGAAACGGTTAAAAAACACAAATATTTATTTTTATTATTTTATGTTTGAAATACCGTCCAACCATCGCACCCCCCCCCCCCCCCCCCCCCCCCCCGATTTTTTTTTCGCATTTTTGGAAGATAATGTAATAAATGTCCACACCCCCACACTATACACCCCTCTTCACTCCACCCCTCCCTCCTTTGTGATTGAAAATGAGAGTCCGTTCACCTTTAAAAAGAAAATAGATGAGGGGTCTGCACCCGCAAGGCGGTGCTCTTGTTTTTAATTTTGACAATGGTGGAGTTATACCGGTAGGGGACCATATTGCTTGACAATAGCCTTGTTATCTGATTAATGCTGGTCAGGACTGTCCAAATCCATTATGGCCTATTCGTTTAACAAGAATATGTGATAATGAAGTGAAACAAATATCAATTTCTGTGTTTTGAATGGCAATAGTAATTTATAATGATCATCGTCATTTGTGCCGTCATGATCTTGGCTGTCAATGACCTGACAGATAAAAGCTTGTAGCAGTCGTTGTTTGAGGCTGTCTTGACCAGACTACTATTTGACATGCCCACTTAGAATCTGTAAGTTTCGGCTACTTTGTTTTAGAATGCTAACTTGTTCTTGAGATATTACCTGGTTTATTCGCCTAGTTTGGCTTTGACTGATGTACATGTGTGTTTCCATGTCAGACTTAAAGACAAGAAGGCAGCTATCGCCTACAAGTACGAGGACAGTACGGATCAGAAAGCCGGCACGGACAGCGAGGGGTCCGAGTCAGAGGAAGAAGACATAGAGACATTTGACCTCGGTACTGCTTGATACATAACACACAGGTTTTTTTTCTTGTTTTTCTCCCCATTTTGGGAGTGGGGTTGGGTCCCTTTGGATTGGGAAAAAAGTGTGGCGTTTTGACTGAAATTGGGAAATTAGTATGGCTGTTGTGTTTTTTGCTAAAATATGCTTCAAATTTGATGATAAAAGTGTATTCAATGCTATAAAAATGGATGGGAGATGAACTAAATGTTGAGATCTAAAAAAAATATTTGTTTAATATTTTGTTCGAAAACCATCAATTGGCAAAGTTAAGGTCCAATTTGGGAAAAATATATACTTTTTTTCAATTGGGAATGGGGCCAAATACCGGAGAAACGAAAGTGAAAAAAACACTGCTTTATGTTGTAAAACTGATAATGCATATGTTGGACAATACATTTAAACCTTCAAAATATCATGAGCTTAAGCTGAAAAAAGTGGCATGGAAATTCTATACTTCAAAAGTGAATGAAATGTCTGAATTGTTTTGTGTTGCAGATGTGGTTCTTGATGTGAATAATCTAACAGAGGAGCAGATAACTCAGCTGAATGTCTGTGGCACGCAATTTGGCATGGGGAACAAGGACTATATCAAGTAAGTCGACATATCTGTGGCACACAGTATTGCATGGGGAACAAGGACTAAGCCAAGTAAGGCGACATGTCTGTAGCATGCAGTATGGCATAGGGAGCAAGGACTATATCAAGTAGGTCGACATGTCTGTGGCACACAGTATGGCATGGGGAACAAGGACTATATCAAGTAGGTCGACATGTCTGTGGCACACAGTATGGCATGGGGAACAAGGACTATATCAAGTAAGTCAACATGTCTGTGGCATACTGTATGGCATGGGGAACAAGGAGTATATCAAGTAAGTCAACATGTCTGTAGCACGCAGTATGGCATAGGGAACAAGGACTATATAAAGTAAGTCAACATGTCTGTGGCACACAGTATGGCATGGGGAACAAGGATATATCAAGTAGGTCAACATGTCTGTGGCACACAGTATGGCATGGGGAACAAGGACTATAACAAGTAAGTCAACATGTCTGTGGCACACAGTATGGCATAGGGAACAAGGACTTTATCAAGTAAGTCAACATGTCTGTGGCATGCAGTATGGCATGGGGAACAAGGACTATATAGTCAACTTGTCTGTAGCACAAAGTATGGCATAGGGAACAAGGACTTTATCAAGTAAGTCAACATGTCTGTGGCACACAGTATGGCATAGGGAACAAGGACTATATCAAGTAAGTCAACATGTCTGTGGCACGCAATATGGCATGGGGAACAAGGACTATATCAAGTAAGTCAACATATATGTGGCACACAGTATGACATGGGAAACAAGGACTATATCAAGTAAGTCAACATGTCTGTGGCACACACAGTATGGCATGGGGAACAAGGACTATATCAAGTAAGTCAACATGTCTGTGGCACACCGTATGGCATGGGGAACAAGGAGTATATCAAGTAAGTCAACATGTCTGTAGCGCGCAGTATGGCATAGGGAACAAGGACTATATCAAGTAAGTCAACATGTCTGTGGCACACAGTATGGCATGGGGAACAAGGACTATATCAAGTAAGTCAACATGTCTGTGTTACACACAGTATGACATGGGGAACAAGGACGATATCAAGTAAGTCAACATGTCTGTAGCACACAGTATGACATGGGGAACAAGGACTATATCAAGTAAGTCAACATGTCTGTGGCACACAGTATGGCATGGGGAACAAGGACTATATCAAATAAGTTAACATATCTGTGGCACACAGTATGACATGGGGAACAAGGACTATATCAAGTAAGTCAACATGTCTGTGGCACACAGTAAGGCATGGGGAACAAGGACTATATCAAGTAAGTCAACATGTCTGTGGCACACAGTATGGCATGGGGAACAAGGACTATATCAAGTAAGTCAACATGTCTGTGGCACGCAGTATGGCATAGGGAACAAGGACTATATCAAGTAAGTTAACATGTCTGTGGCACACAGTATGGCATGGGGAACAAGGACTATGTCAAGTAAGTCAACATGTCTGTGGCACACAGTATGGCACAGGGAACAAGGACTATATCAAGTAAGTCGACATGTCTGTGGCACACAGTATGACATGGGGAACAAGGACTAACTATAACTCTATCTACCTTAGTTTTTTAATTATCTCCCTTTAAATAATTTCAAGGTAAATTTTTGTCTGGAGCATAACACTAAATCTACTAAAGGGATTTACTTGAAACTTAAAATAAAAACAGATGGCAACTAGAAAAAGTGCAGTGACTAAGAACCATAACTCTATCGACCTTAGTTTTTGAATTATCTCCCTTTATTTAATTTCATAGTAAATTTTTGTCCGGAGCATAACTCTAAATCTACTGAAGGGATTTACTTGAAACTTAAAATATAAACAGATGGCAAGTAGGAGAAGTGCAGTGACTAAGAACCATAACTTAATCTACCTTAGTTTTTGAATTATCTCCCTTTATTTAATTTAAAGTAATTTTTTTTCTGGAGCATAACTCTAAATCTACTGAAGGGATTTACTTGAAACTTGAAATAAAAACAGATGGCAACTAGGAAAAGTGCAGTGACTAAAGAACATTAACTCTATCTACCTTAGTTTTTTAATTATCTTCCTTTATTTAACTTCAAAGATAATTTTTGTCCGGAGCATAACTCTTAATCTACTGAAGAGATTTACTTGAAATTAGAATTATAAACAGATGGCAATTAGGAGAAGTGCAGTGAACATGAACCATAACTCTTTAGGCCATAGTTATTATCTCCCTATTTTATTTATTTTTATGTTTAAATTATATTTAATTTCATAGTAAATATTTTAGTTTTTCTTTTTTTAATATCTCCCTTTATCTAATTTTACAATAATACTATATAACTAATTGATCCTTGAAATATAAGACTTATTAATTTCTGAATATAAATAAATAATATTTATTTTCGCGGAAACGAATGTTGTTTGCTGGTTTCTATAGATAGGATTACGGATGTAACGTTATGTACGGAATGCTTCGGTTGAGTTCGTTAAAACAATGAAATTACGCATTTCCGTACCACGTGATATTACGTCATTCCGCCTTTTGCAAACTGCCTGTGCTTTTGTTCGGATCGTAAACAAACTTAATTTAAATTTAATCTCGAATCATCTGAAATAATGCCTCGTGGAACAAAGCTGAAATTACCGGAAAATGTGGAAGAGGTTGGAGAGGACGATACCCGGCTCTTACAACCGGAACCAGGTAGAGGCTTTATTGATTTTGAGAAGATAATAGATCTAAGGGCATCTAAAATCGTTCCTCCTATTAATACACGTAACGTTGAGGGGTGCGGTGTTAGCGGGGAATCAACTCTAAGTTTCCCGGTAATCGAAAATACACAAGTTCAATCTCTTGCTTCGGCTATTAATCAGGGTCAAAACATGATATAGTTGTCAGGAATTAACGCGCTTATCAAACGATGACTTGGCTGCGCACGTGCCAGCCGCATTGAAACAACAAATTTCTAGAGGCGAATATGTCAATTTGGCTTTACTGTTAAAAGGTGCCTATGAATTATCGGCTTTTTGTAACGGTAGTGTTTTGCAACTTTCGGCAGAGGGCACTCTTGAACAGCGCCTTAAGGAGTGTAGGGATAAAATTCATAACATCGAACGGTGGTCGGACGCTTTCTTGATTTATGCGTCAATCTACCATAGCACGCGACGCGATAAAGTGCAGGAGATTTTGCATTAACTTTCCCTGTAATGACCTACTTAATCTCGCACCATCGCCGGTGAATAGCAAAATATTACGTGAATATTTAACATCGTTTAATTCTACAGATCGAAATGACCTTTTAAATGTTTTTTACAAATGGGTTTTCAATGCATTATAACGGACCCAGAGTCATAAATTTAGTAAAAAAATTTAAGTCTGCAATCGCAAATGCTGACATAATTCAAGATAAGATAAATAAGGAGATTTTGGAGGGGAGGTTGGCTGGGCCTTTCAGCGAACAACCTTTTTCTAATTTCATGGTTTCCCCAGTTGGCTTGGTGCCAAAAAAGACACCAGGTGAATTTAGGATGATTCATCACCTTTCTTTTCCAGAGGGTAACTCGGTTAATGACTTCATTGATAAAAAATACTCATCCGCTCAGTACACAAATTTCGATGAGGCAGTTCACATGGTTCAAGATTTAGGGCAACACTGTAAACTTTTCAAAATGGATCTTAAGATTGCATCTCGCCTACTCCCAGTTCGGCGAGAAGATTTCGAAATACTGGGAATACAGTTTAATGGTATGTTTTATGTGGAAAAAGCATTACCATTCGGAGCTTCAGTCAGTTGCAAAACATTTGAACAGTTTTCCTCATTCCTTAAATTCTGCGTTAAGAGTAAAATGTCATCGGGCAAGCTTATATACTATTTAGACGATTTTCTGGGTGGCGATAAATCTGAGCTAGGTTGCCGCAAGGTGATGGATTCGTTTATCAGTTGCATGCACGAGCTTAACGTGCCGTTAGCCAAGGAGAAAACAGAAGGGCCCACGGAAATAATCGTGTTCTTAGGCTTAGAATAAGATTCGGCAGAACTAGTAGTCCGCATTCTTAAATAAAAATCGTTGAGTTACGGGAAAAAATTCACAACATCGTGCAGAAACAAAAAAAAAATAAAATAAATAAACCTAAAGCAAGTGCAATCGTTAATAAGGTCTCTTAACTTCGTGTGCAGGACAATTCCAGTCGGCCGCCCGTTTTGATTAATTAACACCACCTGTGACATAACAAAAGCATTCCACCGCATACGTATAACACGTGCTGTTAGGCAAGACCTCGAAATGTGGTTGACATTTTTGTGCGATTACAACGGCGTGTTTGTTTTCCATGACCGATACTGGATATTCCATGTTGACACTGAATTGTTTACAGATAGTGCTGGCGGGTCTGGTTTCGGTTTTTAACCAGGTTTTCCGAAGGAAAAAACTGGTTATTAGATTGGCGAATGCGGGCGGGCTGGCTGGCTGGCTGGCGGGCGGAACAAGCTTGTCCGGGCCATAACTATGTCGTTCATTGTCAGATTTTAAAATCATTTGGCACATTTGTTCACCATCATTGGACGGTGTGTCGCGCGAAATAATTACGTCGATATCTCCAAGGTCAAGGTCACACTTTGAGTTCAAAGGTCAAAAATGGCCATAAATGAGCTTGTCCTGGCCATAACTATGTCATTCATTGTGAGATTTTAAAATCATTTGGCACATTTGTTCACCATCATGGGACGGTGTGTCGCAAGAAAGAATCACGTCAATATCTCCAATGTCAAGGTCGCCACGACTAAAAATAGATTTTTAAAAAAAACAAACTTACAAAGGGGGTTAATTTTGTTTGTTCATTTCAAAAGTTCAGTTTGAGTTTTCTCCCTTTATCAGATTTTTTTTTCACAATGAAAACCTGGTTTTGTGACAATTTTGTCCCTTGTTGGGATTTATTTTAAAGGTCACTGGTGTAACGCTCGTTGGCCTAATTTATGGCGGCAAAAGGGCGTAACTAGTGACATTACTGTTCTCGAATTATTTCCAATTGTAGTTGCACTGTTTCTCTGGGCGAGGATTTAAAAAATAAAAAGATTATGTTCAACAATTTTCGATCTGCATATAGTCTAAACAACAATTGGCCCGCGGATCAACAACATGTTGTTCTCCTTGTAGCCTATTGTTTTGAAAAGGGTCTATCACCTAAATCTATCAAGAGCTACATTTCTGGATTGAGTTATATTCATAAATACATGGGCTAGTACGATATAAGTAACATTTTTTATAGTGAAGAAAATGCTTGAGGGCTGTTCTGGCTCGCGACAAACGGTTGATACGCGGGCACAAATCACTCGCAAGGTCTTGACGGTTATTATCTCGCAATTAGCAAAGGTGTGTTATAATGACTTCGATCGCTCACTATTCAATGCTATGTTTACTCTGGCATATTTCGGTCCGTTCCGAGTCAGTGAATTGGTAGCAACAGCAACATACAGTTACCAGTGGTGTAAGTTTGTGAACCTAGAACTGCTATACAGCTAACACAGTAAGTGTGAGTTGTTAAACAGATTGCCTTGAAATGACTCGAATACTGTAGAAAATTATGAAAAATCCAACTTAATGAAACAAATATTACTTGGTCTGAATGTTTAACATGTCCATATCCTGAGGTTTACTAAAGGATTAAACTTGCAGTTGTAAAGAGGGCAAACTGCTTTAAACAACTAATTGCATGGGTTTTTCTGCTATGTGAATAAGGCCTTTAAATGGACCCAATCTCAAAGCAAATGGACCTGATCTCAAACCCAAATTGTAAAAAAAATCCCAATTAAAAAAAAAATCTTCATTTTTTTGGAGAAATAAGAGTCTATTAAATATTATTGACCAAAGTATATGACTATAATTTTTTATGATTTTTTCACCGAACTGGACAGGAAAAGACCTGATGTGTCAATACCTGTTGATAAAAAAATCAAAATCTGGTCTATTATGTCGATTACAAATTCCAATATGTGCCATTTTATCGATTTAAAAAATCCCAATTTCACAAGACTCTATTCCCCAAAACATTTCCCAGACAAACGCCTGAATTACCTCTAGTGGAGAAAGGCTGCATAATATTTCAGTCAATGTTTATTGATATAGAAACAAACGCATGCATTACAGGATGTAATTTATTAAACAATACAAAATGTTATAAACTTAATGATCTTTTAATGAATAATGTTATGCAAGTTTTTGTTTTTCTGATTTAAGATAGAGGCATATATCACTGGCCTCTCCTTTCGTACTTCTGTCCATCTGTCTGTTTGTCCGTCTGTACGAGGTCAATCCTTAATGTATAACATCGGTAATGCTTTTTATTAAGTGTTGATACTTGCATGGATGGGCACAATCAACACACACATCATCTACTCATTTTGACCTCAGCCTACTTTAGGACTTTGACTAATACAGAAGTACAAAATTCTTGATTAACCCCATAATTATGGTTTCGTTTTACATCAATATAACATGCAAAAAAAGCTTTGATACTTGCATAGATGTTATCTATGAAAACTATCAGCACACCCATAAACCCTGAAATCATTTTAACTTTGACATTGGCCCTGTTTTGGACTGACTAATTTAGAAGGTCTTATCATTGCAGGTACCTGCGTCGTGACAAAGATGAGCAGGAGGCCTTGAGACAGGCCAAGCAGATAGAGGAGGAGAAGGCGCAGTTTGCTGTATGTTACACTGGAGACCACTAAGGGCTGAATTCTAGGGCCATTAAATGAATCGTGTTCTGAGAAAACTGGTCTAAATGCATGTGCGTAAAGTGTCATCCCAGATTAGCCTGTGCAGTCTGCACAGGCTAATCAGGGACAACACTTTCCGCCTAAATTGGATTTTTGTTAAGAAGAGACTTCATTTAAACGAAAAATGTCATAAAAGTGGAAAGTGTCGTCCCTGATTAGCCTGTGCGGACTGCACAGGCTAATCTGGTACTACACTTTACGCACATGCATTAAGACCAGTTTTTGCAGAAAGCGACTCTAATAAGAAGACGTTTCCCTTCAAGACCAGATTACCCTTGTCCTCCCCTTAACTTAAATATTTTAAACATGATCATGAGGAATCTGGAAGATAATGTTGGTGGGCATATTATCATGGAAAAGTTGGATTACCAATAAAATTACATTAAGCACTTCTGAATAATAGTTCTTGAATGATAACATAGTGGCCAAATTAACATTGTCTGCCAATACACAGAGCTAGTTTTAAATGTGTCCTCAGACATTGTCAAAATCTTGTTCATGGACATAAATTCTTGGTCAACAAGATGGCCAGCCAGATTGCCTTGAGCTTATCAATGATGGCTCTTGAATATTTTAAAATTTGCCTAGTAAATTTCCACTGTTTATCTTGGAACAGTGTTATCTGATAAACATCAAACTTGATCAATGTGAACCCGACCATTTAACAGACATATATTTTTTTACAGGTCGCACCCATATTTTGTCCTTTAATTACCTAAAAATGTATGACTTAATTAGGCTATGTTTTAAAAGCGGAGCCAAGATATTTTTAACCAAGGATAGTCCATGTATTTGCCAGGGTCGCAAGTCTCGCAGGGAACGCCGCATGTACAAGGAGAGAATATTGGCCGGACGTAAACTGAGTCCTCCCAGGTAGGTTCATCTTTGTTCTTACAAATATGAGATTCGTTCTGGGAAAACTGGGCTTAATGCATCTGTGTAAATTATTGTGCCAGATTCACCTGGACAGACTAATCAGGAATAACACTTTTTATACTTTTTCCGCTTTAATGGAATTTGTGCTTAAAGGAAGTCTCCTATATATGAGAAAGGTTGTCCCTGATTAGCCGGTGCAGACTTCACATGCTAAATATGGTAGAAACTTAGAGCACATGAATCAACTCTTTCAGTGCGGGAACGGAATTTTAAAGGCCTTTGCAAACAGTTTGGATCCAGATGAGACGCCACAGAACGTGGCGTCTCATCTGGATCCAAACTGTTTGCTATTCTGATAGTATTCTTTGAAAAAAAAATCGAAGAAAATGCTAATTTTAGAAATTCGGCAGACAACATTTTAGCAGACGACAAATTTCCCAGCATGCAAAGGGTTAAGGCTAGTTTTCCCAGAGCTAGACTCATATTTTGCAAGTTGAAACTTCAGGATTTCAATGTGATTGCATTAAGACAATAAGTGTTTCAGGTGCTGTAATATGTCCAGTGATAAAGAGGCTTTGTTCTGTCTCTCTCATACATCTCTAGCATCATTTATTGTATGAATATTTCAGCTATGCAGCCCGCGACAGCCCTACATATGAGCGATATGGAAGGTAACTTGATATTTTGTACGATATAAAAGAATGCTTTAAAATATAAAATAATGGTATTTTGTTTGCATGAATTTTTATTCACCTCTTGAGCTTGAACTATGACTTTAATACGATAAATGTCTTCTTAAACAAAGCACATTCATGGCATTACTGTTGCTAAAAACTTTGATAGTCAGTTTAGGTAACAGTTTGTTAACTTCAGACCAAAATAAATTAATTTTAAAATAATGTTATTATCAAACATAAACAAATTATTTGAGAAAAGAAATTGTTTTCAATTAACACATATATAAAAGGGTTTACATTTTAGTCACAAGAATAACTTGATAAAAAAATTAACGGCCTTTAGCTCAATTGGCTGTTAGTTACTAGGCATCGTAATGCAATTGTCACTGAAACAATTTAGTTTTAATCTAAAGGTCGTCGTCGTCAAGATCTCGCTCGCGATCCAAGTCTCCGCCGCGGCACAAACGTCGCAAGACGTACATCACCAGCTTCGGGGGCAATGATGATAGCGAAGGGGAGGGGGTCGTACAGGGCCCTGCTCTGCCCCCAGGGTTCCTCCCCACAGCGCCTGGGTCAGCTAGCGAGGGTACACACCCCCACACCTCACCCTCATGGTCGGTCATTTTGCTGTATTTGATTCTCCCGTCCCTGGTTCAACTGACCTACCTGCTATGGGGCTTCATTAGGAAGGAGTCTGGCAATAATACGGGCCACGCCCTGGGAAAAGGGGGCTTAATGCATGTGTGTTCAGTGTTGTTCCAGATTAGCCTGTGCAGTCTGTGCAGGCTAATGACGAACAACACTTCCACTTTTATGGCTTTTATTGTTTAATGAAGATTCTGTTTAGTAAAAATCCAAATAAGATGGAAAGTGTCAGCCCTTATTAGCCCCTGCAGACTGCACAGGCAAATCTAGGAATATACTTTACGCACATGCATAAAACCCATAGCGTGGCTCACAACTATTAACCACGTTTTTGTAGAATATTTCTTGTGTTGAGTATCCAACTGATTGTTTGTGTGAAAGTCGTAGATGACAGTGTGAATCAGTTGTGGACTGTTAAAGATACTGATATATATTTTGTGGACTGGGTTTTATATGAATGGGACACATTTTATGGTGGTAAGAAACAAGTGCTGCAGATAAATTTATTTAAAATTGAATAAAAATTATTATCTAATAATTCCCCAAAAGTTGTTCAGTCCAAATAGTTCAACTTTTCCTGGCGTATCTACGTGTTCATTTAACGGACCCATTCCCAAAGTGAATGGTAAAAATCTTAACAAAAAAAAATAAATCCTAATTTCTAAAAAATATTATTTTTTTAAAGGAAGAATGAAGTGTGATTTTAATGATTATTATATATCAATTTGATTTTGTATACTATAATTTATTTGGTTTTGTTCTTATAATTTTGATTGTAATAAATTGTTATATTTCATTAGTTTTTCCCAAATCAGTGGACTTTCCTCACAAAAATTTCAGTTTTTCCCAAAATGTTCAGGAAATGGCCTTTTTTTCCATGAAGTACATCATTGTTGCCTATTTCCAGTGATCAAAAAGAGAAGAAAGAGACACTGAGTCAGAGACTGCGTCGTTCCCTGACTCCAGATGGCACTGGATCTCCTAGGAGTAAGGACATCGAGTATTCCTCGCAGAAAGCTAATGATTCTTCAAGTAACCAGAAAAAGTCAAGATCAAGATCACGCCAGAGGTCAAGGTCTCACAATAAACTCTCTAGAAGATCAATCGAACGAAGACCTAGGTCAAAATCTAATGATAGATATCGTAGGTCAAGGTCACGTGATAGAAGTAGAAGATCAAGGTCTGGTGATAGATTTCGAAGATCTAGATCACGCGATAGAGGTAGATGGTCAAGATCTCGTGATAGAAGTAGAAGGACAAGGTCACGTGATAGGGTTCGTAGGTCAAGATCTAATAATAGAAGTAGAAGGTCAAGGTCTCGTGATAGAAGTCGTAGAACAAGATCACGTGATAGAGGTCGAAGGTCAGTGTCAAGGTCACGTGATAAAAGTAGAAGGTCAAGGTCACGCGAAAGAAGTCGAAGGTCAAGGTCTAGATCAGGTGACTGGAGGAATGCATTGACAAAACGTTCCAAAGAAAGGTCACCAAAAAGGTCCCGTAGCAGTAGGTCACATGACAGAACAAAAAGTGGACGTTCACGTGACAGGTCAAGAAGCAAACGCTCTGAAGAGAAATCACAAAGTAGGCATTCTCGCAGTAAGTCACAAGCTAAAAGATCTCGTGAGAGATCAAAAGGTAAAACATCACCACGATTAGAGTCTAAGTCAAAGGCATCCAGATCACCTCAGCCCACTGAGGTCAGAAGGTCAAGGACAAAATCAAGTTCAAAATCACGAAGTTCAAGTAGATCCAGATCAAAATCCTTGGAAAAAGAAAAAGCAGAGTAAGAATCTGTTTTTATTCCATACAGTTTTTAATTCTGTTTAATGTAATGCTTACCAATTATTCTGCTTTATATGACAAAGCCACTAAAATTATTGATATATTTTGACACGGGTTATTTACGCATGACTAATTCACAACTGTGTGCATCTCTGCTGCCTTGGGGCCTTACTCTGATACTAGTTGATTTAGAAGTTTGGTCAAATGGCAATTAAGATGTTATCAATAAGGGCAGAGTGGCGCTTCAGAAAGGTGGCGTGGCTGGCACTGCGCAAAAAGGGTTTGGGAAACATTAAGGAAAGAAAATTAAAGGGCGCAAGAAAATAATAAGAGACAAGAAAATAATAACAGGATACTTTTATCAATGTTGGATCTGTACAAGCCTGATTAAGAATTTATATGTGCATGTCCTCATCATCGTATTTCCTACATGTGCCCTGCAGGTCCCCTGTGAAGCCGGTGATCAAGAGGTACCGTCGTGACCCCACCCCCTCCTCCAGCGACCTTGAGGACTCCGGGGAGGAGGAGGCCACCACAGCAAGAGTTGCAGCCCCAGCAGCCCAAGCTGGGTAACTAACTCTCAACTACAGAGATGTCATAAACCATTTACCACTCAGATATGCACTTTGATACAGTTTTAGTCCAAGTAGTCCCTTAGAAAATCTAAATAAATTTAAGACCTTTCTTTCTAGATTCAAGTAGTACAGGCTACTTTTTCAAGCCCAAAGGTACTGATGAGCCGCAAACAGAATAAATCTGAACAAACTGTTACTTTTTAGGCTGTTCTCAGAGCTTTTTTTCCTTCTGTGAGATTGGTCATTTTTCACAATTGGCAACATAAATTTTCACAATTTCAAGAAGTTTGTGACTCAAATTTTCACAATTTCAAAAAGTTGGCGACTTATTTTTTTACAATTTTGAAGAGTTAGCGACTCAGTTTTTCATAAAATGGGTGGGGCCAAGGCTGCTTCCCAAAAAACAGCGAAAAAAACACCTGGTCATGGTTTTATGCTATATGTTTTTATCCATTTTCACTTTGCTTTTGAGCTGGAAAGAGTTACAGTATAGCAGGGCGAAAAAAAGAAGTAAACAATTGTGTTCCAGGAAAGCTTTAATGATTCTCTTTTGACCTTAATATTGACCTTCTTTTTGGTTCAGAAGGGTCAAAATTCTTGGTGAACCAAAAAGGACATGCACTGTCTAAAATCATAACTGCTTGCTACAAAGTTTATCTTCATGCATGAATGTTTATTTATTAACATATCCACATCACTTGACAATTGATTGACTTATATGATAAGTGCCTTACTTGTCCTGTTTGCATGTATAAGGCTTGATTAGTGTTCAATATTTAAGATATTTTGCAAACTTATGATCGATCTGTTTGAAGAATGCAATATATATGTACTCTATGATTGTGTTATATTGATGATGTTCTCCTGTAGTTCATTTGTGGTATCTTGTCCTGGTTTTCTCAAGCACTTACAAGTTTTTTTTTAACATTGTGTCTTGCAGATATTTATCTGTTTGTTAAGGAATAAGCACTCTAACACTCTGAGGGCCTTAAGGCATAATAATCACCAGTTATTGTATAATAATTTATGCAATTTTAAGGTTTTTGAAAAAGCATTGATTTTCTTTCAATTTAAAAAAAATGAACTTGCACACTGCCATCCCTAGCCTGTGTTGTCTGTTGCAGGAACGGTCGAGCGCCTGGGGTGTATGGTAATGCCACCAGTCAGTCCCAAGTCAGTAAGAATTTCACTTTCAGGTCCATTCTCTGCGATTAACAATAAATCATAGCATTTAATCTTTTGTAGTTTGCCTAGCTCTGGGAAATCTAGGCTTAATGCATGTGCCTAATGTCGTCCCAGATAAGCCTGTGCAGACACACAGGCTGATCAGGGACGACCCTTTCATCTTTTTTGGTAGTTTTGGTATTAAGGAAATATCTTTGCGGAAATCCAGTTTAGGCGGAAAATGTTGTCCCTGAAAAGGCTGTGCAGACTGAGACAACACTTCAGGCACATGCATTAAGCCCTGTTTTACCAGGCTGCTTGCGGACATTTGAAATGCAGGATCTGCTCTGTGTATAAGATATGGCATCTTTTGTCAAATGCATCAGGATGGTTTTGTTTAAGCCCAGTCTTTCCATGTCAATTTTCTTCATGTTGATATCAATTTAATTTACCTGTCACATTAACCACAAATCTTGTTACCTCTTCATGCCCCCATCACTGAGAGGCATCAGTGTTTTTTGGACTCAGTGTCTTGTTGGTTGTCTAAAGCTGTCACTCCAAGGATATGATAGTATAATGCATCCATGTGGTAATGTATGAGCCTCTTTCTGTGCATCAAGTGTCATTCCAGATTCTCCTGTGCAGTTTGCACAGGCTAATCAGGAACAATACTTTTTGGTTAAATGAAATTGTGCGTTAAAAGGAAGTCTCTTCTCAACAAAAATCAAGTTTAGGTAGAAAGTGTGGTCTCTGATTAGCCTGTGCAGACTGCACTGGCTTATCTGAGACAACACTTTACACACATGCATTAGTTCCAGTTTTCCCAGACCCTGGCTCATATTAACAACTTATTTACACCCATCATGTGTCAGCTTTACACCCATCATGTGTCAGCTTTATTCTCGATTGACAAGTGAAATGTAGTAAAAATAAAAAACATGTAAAATTGAAAAAAACAATGTAAGTGTTATACATGTAATTGTTTTTTCACTTATTTGAGTGTCCCATTTGTGATCTATTGGTGGAACAGTATTTTATAATAATAATAATAGTGTGTTGTTGTCTTCCTCTGTTTAGCCGAAGCTTACGCCACAAGAAAAATTGAAACGCAAGATGCAAATAGCTCTCAGCAGGCAGTGTGAGTAGACAAGACTTGAACACATTAATTTTCGTTCATTTTGTGGGGTAAACGATCCATGTGAAAACCCTTAAACTTTAATGCCAACAAACATAAATGATCTTACAGAAAAATTCTATAAATTCAGTGCTTTCCACAGGATATTTTCAGAGGCCCCTGGGCCGTTAGTGGTGGGTTAGTGAGGGCAGCCCACTCCATAAGTTATTTTTTTTTACATTTATTTATGACATGCATTCATGCGTTATGACTCTGCAAGAAAAAACAGATAAAAAGTCATTGATAAAGCATTAAAAAAAAATTGTTTTAACACTTTCATACATAGATAAGCATAATCTGGAATCGATCGATTCCCCAATATTCCATTTGCAAAAGGATACAAGTTTTCAAGAATGTTAAAATCACAAATATTTGCCTGTTTTTCTTAAATCACAAACAAAATTTGGGATATGTGAATATTTTTGATAATAAGATTTGATGTAATAACATTCAATTGGGATGGCGGTTTTCCCACTGAACATGTGTAAATTGCCTGACGTGCTGTTCACGTTTTTATAAAACAATAAATAAACCCACACATTTCACTCGATGTTGTACGTCATGTCTGCATAGTTTTGGCTCACTTTTTATTGAGACAGGAACAGCACGAAATACATGATGCTCTTGTTATTTGAAGTTAGAATTTGTTAATGTCGCATTAATATTAAAATTTTAGAAGCATGTTTCGGATTACAAATTTAATTATGCTCATTTTAGAATTCAACAAAACATTTATTTATAGTTGTGTGTAATGAATTCAGTAATGATTTGTTAAAACCATTTACAAGTCAAATAAATGTTTTGTCCATATTATGCATGAAATGCACAATTTGCACGAGGATTACATCCGGTTGACATCATCAGTCTTCTAAGTGACTTGCCGAGATTTCATTGTTGAGGTGTAAACCTAAGGACTGATGAGTGTGGTAGTTTCCAAAGACAACAAACTGTCACAAGACCACACAATAATGGCAGTTATGTCACTCGTGGTCTGCATAATTTTACTGCAGGTATTAAATGCCTAGGAGTGCTGTCGTTCATGAAAGCATGCTCTCTCATTGTTCAATATTGATTTTGTAATACAACGTCGCCCCTCCTTAAGGTGGGCTAAAGTTGGAAAGAGATATGTGTACATATAATGACAGAGGCTCTTAAATTGGCTCTCGAAATATTCGGCGAATTCGACATCACTTTGATCTGAAGAAAAAAAGGCTAGTTGCAATTACTAAAAAAAATACACTTATAAGTAAATTTCAAGTGCCCTATGAACTCTGTTTTCGAAATACCAGGGCCCCGGGTAGGGACTGTTAAATGGCCTGTGGAAAGTACTGCAAGTACTTCAGGGGTAAATAATGATTGTTTAAAAGAGTAAATTGAGAGGACATTCTAACACAGCTTATGTCCTGCTCAATAGCCGGTAATATAAGCGAATGAGACTTCATTTATGTGAATCTGCAGTTAGTATGGCATGGGGGAAGAGGTTGTAATAGCAGCTATCAGGACTCATCAAATATCACCCTTTTTGATTAACAGCATTCTCTTAATGAACTTAATGAGGCCAAATGGACAAAAAGCTCTTTATCTGTACACACAAAAGTACGCTAAACAGATTACGACTTCAGCTGTTAGGCACGCCATTCGGCAACAAAAGCACCTGATACACAAGATACATGTATATGCATAATTCCAAAAAACAGCAATTCATGAAAAAATCAAAAAAAAAATTAATTGCATTGTCCAAAACCATATTAGAAACTTTTTGTTTCAAACAATTGTGAATGATTAAAAATCAAGGCAAAACAATAACAACCCCCTTCTATTGTATCATTGGAACTTGTTAACCCTATAGAAGTCACATTGTTAGTGCAATCAAGATGAAAGTTAGTCAGAACACTTGTTATATTGACTTCTTGGTCGAGTTCTAATATTTTGTTTGTTGAAAAACATGGCTGCCAGTGGCCAGGGCAATTTTGGTTGTATGGCTATAGTGAAAACTTGTTGACACTATGTAAGCCAAATTTATTAAATATTGGCTGATATTGAAACTGGGTCATGTGAGTTCAAAACTATGTCACTTGAACAAATAACAAAAACCACATAAAAAGACACCAGGTAATGAATCAGCTCCCACTTACTCATAAAAGTCTAGTTCGAAAATGGCTCAGATCAGTGAAACACTTAAGCTCACCTGATTGCTCAGGTGAGGTTTTAGGATTGGTCTTTGTCCGCCGTTTGCCCGTCCACATTTGGTTTGTAAACACTCTAGCATTCACATTTCTCAAGCATTCTTTATCAATGTTGCTGAAAGATCTCAGTCAAGTTTGATTATGAGCAAAATCACATAATTAATGCCATAATTATTGCCCTTAGATTGTCCAAATTTTCATTATATTATACAAAATTCTTGTAAACACTCTAGAGGTCACAATTTTGTTTCAGATTTTATGAATCTTTGTCATAATATTTATTTTTGTAAGGAAAGCTTGATGTTTGGTAAGGGGGGTCAACTGAAAATATAGGTCACCAGGTCAAATCTTACAAAAACAAAAACACTCCATACGCCAGAGTTTTGGTTCAATAATGATGAAACTTGACCAGGATATTTGTCTGGACAATATCTAGGTCAAGTTTGACGTTTGGTAAAGATTGAATGAACCGACTCCTCTCAGGTGAGCGAACTAGGGCCATCTTGGCCCTCTTGTTAATATAAGCTTAGAGCTTTATCTCCTTTAACACATGAGCCAGAGCCATGAAACTTGCCATAGTTGTTCTCAATCATCTGGGGGTGCATCACATTCAACACCCATAATCCTAAGGGCTAAGGTCAAGGTCACACATTGAGGTCAAAGGGCATTGTCCATCAGACCAGAAAACTTCTGTGCCCAGAAGCATATTGGCGTGGGATATCAATTCAACAAATTTGCATGTTTCTTTTATCATGATCATTTTATTCTGTTTGTTTTTTTAGCTCACCAGAGCACAATGTGCTCATGGTTGAGTTTTTGTGATTGCCTTTTGTCCATAGTGCGGCGTCAACATTTGCCTTGTTAATACTCCATAGGCCACATTTATAGTCCAAAATGGTTCCGGTTGGTTGAAAAAGATGGCCGCCAGAGGGCAGAGACATTGTGGGAATCAATGACGTAACTCAGATAATGTTTTTTTTTAAATATTAAAACTTTCAGAAACTAGCATCATTACATATATTGAACAAAACATAATCATTATAAAAATATAGATATTAAGTGGCTACCTCCTTCACAAAAAACACGAAAAACAATGCCATCTTGGAAGTAAAATTCCCACTAACCTTTCTTAAACCTGGTAAGCTCTCATACGCATGCCCCCCTGGTTAACTGTGTTTGCTTACTGCTGGAATATTGTGTTTCAGACAAGGCAGACAAAAAGGCTGAAGTGATAAGGCATGAGAAAATGGAGCAAGAAAAACTGGTAAGTTTTTTTTCCTGGTTTTTAACCAGGTTTTCCGAAGGAAAAAACTGGTTATTAGATTGGCGAATGTCGGCTGGCGGGCGGGCGGAACAAGCTTGTTCAGGCCATAACTTTTTTGTTCATTGTGAGATTTAAAAATCATTTGCACATTTGTTCACCATCATTAGACAGTGTGGAGCGCGAAAGAATTACGTCAATATCTCCAAGGTCAAGGTCACGCTTTGAGTTCAAAGGTCAAAAATGGCCATAAATGAGCTTGTCTGGGCCATAACTATATCATTCATTGTGAGATTTTAAAATCATTTGGCACATTTGTTCACCATCATTGGACGGTGTGTTGCGCGAAAGAATTACGTCAATACATGTATCTCCAAGGTCAAGGTCGCCACAACTAAAAAAAGATTGATTTTGAAACAAGGGGGTAACTATGAACAATCAGTAACAATGCACATTTTGAGTTGTCTCCCTTTATCAGACTTTTTTTCAAATTGAAAACCTGGTTTTGTAACAATTATGTCCCTTGTTTGAATGTGTTTGAAAAAGATAAACTTGAAATCCAATCTTTAGTAATACATGACTCCCTACATAATAAAGTTTAAAAAATCTTAACTTTTGCAACAAATTTTTTATTTGAAGTATTAAACTGCCAATAATGTAAAATCACTAAATCATTATTATTTGTTGGACATTATTTTAATGCCCCCCTTCGAAGAAGAGGGGGTATATTGTTTTTTGCCTGTCTGTCTGTCATTGTATGGTGTGTCTGTCTGTCCCAAAACTTTAACCTTGGTCAAACCCTATTGAAAATGAGCAATATTGGAGTTATAAGTCCAGAATTATCTCTCCTTGTATTTGAGAAAAAAATGAAAACATTTCGCCATAACTTTTGCAATATTGAAGATAGCAAATTGATATTTGGCATGCATGTCTATCTCATGGAGCTGCACATTTTGAATGGTAAAAGGTCAAGGTCATCCTTCAAGGTCAAAGGTCAAATATATGGGGGGGGGGTGCAAAATGTTTCACAAACACATCACTTGTTTGTTAATTTTTTGTGTAAATTGATCCAGCTTTTGTCATGTTGATGACCATAAATGATTTACATTACAATTGACACTGAATTATAAACCATTGAGTTGTGTTTTACTAATCAAACAGAACAAATGAATGTTTAACACGTTGTTTCTGCCATTAGGACCGAGAGGAGGAGCTACGTCAGCGTGCGGTAGAAATGAGGCGCCGTGAGCGTGAGAGACGGCACCGTGAGATGGAGGCTGGCAGCAGTGACGAGAGCAGCTCCGGGGCACGCGACCCGGACCGGGAACCAAAAGCAGAGGCCAAGTCACCACTGCCCAAACAGTACGCGCGCTCGCCCTCAAGACGTGACACTGGGAGGTCGCCCGGGAGACGAGATGGAACGAGGACTGCATTGAGG